>NC_142929.1:163682706-163753487 GCF_046866305.1 Octopus bimaculoides | reverse complement strand
ATATAGTTATATATATATATATATAATATATTATATATATATATATATATATATATATATATATATATATATATATATATATATATAGATATATATATATATATATATATAATAATATATATATATATATATATATATATATATATATATATATATATATATATATATATATATATATATATATATATATATATATATATATATATATTATATATATATATATATATATATATATATATATTACATACTACATATGTGGGAAATTCTGAATGTGTTTGTGGAGTTGTTAGCAAACTCCTCCTACATCGTTTTATCAATTTTGATGGTACTTGACACATGAGTAGAACTCATGTCTGGAAACCTCATGGCATACTCAGGTATTTGAAAAAGAATCGATAACAGGGCTCCTGGAAGGGATCCTTATATATAATAACCAATGGAAATAACCCATTCATTTTTCTAAATTATTTGGCATATATCAATTGAGTATGCTTACTTTTAGTATTTGAACTGTTATTTTTGCAATTTATCCAGTACAACCCTTAAACAAATAAATAGAATTTTCTTAAACAATAGATCCACTTAATTCAGTTAGTGACTTATTCACGAATATACCAACATTAGCACTGCTGAGGGTAATATCCACTGGGAACGCACAAAAGCCCATTTCAGAGTTATTTACTTTGAATTGTTATCTCATATCTGATAAACCTGTTATTACTTAACATGCTTCACGATTTTAGTATACATACCTTATTAGTATTTCCCCCTAAGTTCTATATACTCTGGGAACGCATTAAAGCCCTTCTGTTTTCCATGCTGGCGTGGGTTGGATGGTTTGACAGGAGCTGGGAAACCAGAGAGCACCAAGCTCCAACTGTTTGTTTTGGGCATGGTTTTAGTGACTGGGTGCCCTTTCTAACACCAACCACTTTACAGAGTGTACTGGATGCTTTTTATGTGATACCAGCTCAAGTCCTTTTTATGTGGTACTAGCACAGATGCTTTTTATGTGGCACCAGTACCAGTGGGGTCACCAAGTAGCTTGCAAGCCAGAGACCTCCTAGCTGAGAGAGGGAGTGAAACTGTGGGAAGTGGCTGTGTGCCAGGAGAGAAGTCAGAGTATGATAGAGAGACAGAGATAGTTATCTTACTATTGAGGAGATACTTGGCCACCCCAATAGAATAAGGAGAGAGTTGGAGAGACAGTCAGAGTGAGAGAAAGGAAGAAATAGATGGAATTGGAGATGTACTGAGTCCTACCCACAAGGAACAGAGAGGTATAAATGATACGGAGGGGATGTAGGGTGTTGTTCCATAAGAGTGTGAGGAGAGATGTTTACAGATGGGGAAAACATGGCTGTAGCAAGTGATAGTAAGAGAAATTGGAGTGGTTGGGAAGGGGTATAGCAGATATATGAGGGCATGGAGAGTGTGTGGATAGGCACAAGAGGGAGAGTGGGAGGGCCTACAGAGGGTGAGGCACTAGAGAGAACAAAAGGGAAGGCCTGCAGCAGGTGGTGGAGGTGTTTGGAAGATGGGTTGAGAGGGAGTTTTGACAGAGGATAGATTGAGTGTGCCAACTGAAAGGGTGAGGAAGGGATAGAAAGAGGGAACAATGGTATGTGGGACAGGATTCTGCATTTGAAGAGTAGGTTTGCAAGGATGTTGACTAGCAGACATATCATAAGTTTCATATAAGTTTCATCCTGCATTTGATTTATTGTCATTTGTTCACTTCACGTTGCATCTACCAGAAGAGGGTGTGATATGAATCATTGCTTACACAAAGCTAAAATAGCACCAATAATTAAACCACTGGCAAGTACACTTGTCCATCTTTCCGATGTGAGCATGCTAGGTATGTCTTTTTTATATTGTAGTACTGTCACTGATAGTGAGCTGATGTCAATGAGAGGGAGGAGGAGGGAGAAAAAAGCTTTTTGCACAGGTTTCCGGTATAGGAGGTTTCCAGAAGATTCTCCCCCCACTGCCCTGTACAGGTGGTGGGGTGAGTTAGGAAGGTGTACTACAAACAACCAAGCCACAGTCATGGCTACACCTTGACAGAGGAAAGTAATGGGGAGGAAAAAATATATCTGTTCACAGGTCAAAAGGATACTTCTGATACAAAACAAACAAGGTGGCATAAGATGACAGGCTATACATGTTTTCAGGACAGTACTGAAATGAGCTGGTCCTTCTTAATGAAGGGGCAAAGACAGCACATTTTTACAGGAATGAATTAACTTAAAAACAGTGTGGCTTTAGAAATATAAGTTGAAATGGAATGAAATTATGCTAAAATTAAAAATAAGGATAGAAAACAAAGCTTCACTTATCTGAACATATCTTTTTAAATCACAATAGAACAATAATGACTAAGTAATGCAGAGTGAGTCAGCAAGACAAACAAGACTTACACACACACACACACACACACTCTTGTGCACGCCATACAGTGGGATCAAACTCAGAACCACACAGTTGTGAAACAAACTTCTTAGCCAAATGGCTTTGCCTGCACCTATATACATTATCCCTTCACTGCATATAACAATATATAAATTAACACACTTTATTTTGTGTAGTTAAAACTACAGTTTTTATTACATTACAGTGATGCATTGAAAACAGTTATTTAAATATGGACCATTCCAACAACTGATATAAATCTTATGCTATATTGCTTATTTCCAATCTGTTTAGTCTCACGCTAAACTATATTTTTCGGACATTTTAAACATTTTTACTTATGTAATAGTATAACATTATTTACATATACAGTAGTTTACCAAAACCACCATTCAATGCATTTCTTTAAGACTTATTCTACTGTTGATTATATAATACTTTGCCTAATTAGTACATATTTAGTACAATGTAAACTATTAGAGCTGAATAAACTGCATATATATATGCTACCTACTTAAGAGGATTTATCTCTCTCTCTCTCCCCACATCCAGGCATCATCCACACACAACCTAGACAGCTCATGTTACACTTGTACTGATTACATAAACAGAGTCCTTGAAACCATCCTATAATGTGCAACAATAAATTGGTCAATCAACAGAACAAAGAAACAATCACTCTACATAACAAGGAAACAATGTTGTCCTACGCACTCTCTAGACCAGTGTTTCCCAAACTTTTCACATCAAATTGCAATATCGCCCACTTATCGTCCAAAAATTGCTCCATCACCTACCTGTGTAAAAAAAAAAAAACCCCTGATACAACCATCACCCCTAACACTAAATCCCCAAGGAGCCCCCCGCCACTGTATCATTTGACACACACACTATATTGTAGACTCATTACCTGGTTAATGCAGTTTGGACTAAATATGCAGTTGTTTACAAATCCCTTATTGTGGGTTTAGTTTTGCTGTTCGTGTGAACAAAATTCTAACATTAAGTTTATATTATGCAGACAGATTAACTTCAGCAAACTTACACTTTCTTTTACACTGATCTTTATTTTCCCCAAATGAACCATTGATCAGAACTACCGATGCAAAAATAATTAATAATTGTATTATAAAGGAAATGAATACAACTTTTTAATGAGAACCATGTGTCTGGTGTGATGCAGCTAGTGCAGATACATTCGGTTTCAAACTTGTCAACTTTAGCCACAAGTCTCTTCGTTATGTCACATCCAGTTCAATTCTTTTATGGGAAAGTAAAATTCCAACATGACTAAAACCAGGTTCAACCAGGTACGAGGCAGGCAAGGCAAGGTAAAGTAATTTCAGATGTTTCCACAAATTGGGGTAGGAATTCAATATACTTTGATGCTACCACAAACCTTTGCCATTACAGTGATATCACATTGTGACATCATTGTCATTTTGCAAATCTATCAATTCCTCCTGAACGTCGTCCTCACAATTGACTGCATCAACCTCAAATGGAGTGCTATACCAATTTGGAATATTCAGCACAATAACATCTTGAAATCACTCCATCATGTCATTGTGCAATAATTGTAAATAGTTGCGATATGTAGTTAGATCCTCATCAACCAATTCATCTTTCAAAGAGTCAAGTTGTGGAAATTGATGGAATTGACATTTTGAAATGTTAGTCTGATACAGCACCAATTTTAAAATTAAGGTAGTGGTAAATGATTTACAATCAATGAGAGTTTTTCTGTTTCCTTGCAATAACATATTTGAATCATTTAATTTTGTGAATATATCACGAAGACAAAAAGATATCGCACCTTGCAACCATCAATGAAGTGGATAGTGGAGTATCTTCATAGAAAGATATGATTATATGAAACAGTTCAACAAAGTGTAAAACAGTTTCCTTTTGACAGCTACCACACTTCAGTATGATATATGAGTTTAGTATAGTCCTCATCATTTCTCAGAGTTGACGGAAAATTTGATCAGACAAGGGACTGGACTTCAATTTGTTCACAGTGTTGATAACTAACTGTAGCGCATCATCCAATCTACCATTCATATTGTTTGCCATTAAATGTTGCTGGTGTGCTAAGCAATGAACAGTTAGTATCTGGTGGGAAATTTCATGCTTTAGGAGAGATGAAAAACCTCTGTATCTTCCTATCATTGAAGGGGCTCCATCAGATGCACAGGCAAGAATATTACCGAGTGGAATATTATGTTCAAAAAGGAAAGACTTGAGAGTGTAAAAAATAGTTGCACCTTTTGAATCAAGCAGCAATTCCTCTGTGAACAGTATTTCCTCACAAGGTTGAAGGTCTTCATTGAAATACTGAACATATACCATCATCAAACATTGATTGTCCACAACAGTTGACTTATCCACTTGTATAGAAAATTCAGAATGCTGGAGAATATTAATAAGCTGATGTTTGACACTGTTGGTTATTTCAGCGATGTGTCGAAAAATTGTGTTATTACTAAGTGGGATCTTCTTCATAATGTTATCAAGTTTTTGCGCATAATGGTTGACAAAACCTCTTTGATAACTGGGTGAAGTAATGTTTCTGCAATTGTGTGAGACTTCCCAGACTTAGCAACAAGCAATGCGATGTTGTAAGGTGCAATCAACCCATCATTCTCCTGCTTACTAGTTTCCTGGAGAAGTGTGTTGAATGTGTGTGTTTGCTTTTTGAAAGGTGCTCAATTACAAAAAGTATGACAATGGCTTGTCCTTCTTGTCAGAATGCTTTGCATCAAAGTGATACGTCAAGTATGAAGGTTTCATTGCTTCGTTGGTCAATGTTTGATGGAAAAAAAGGTACACTGGTAACTGACAGTTCTGAGGAGAGGGAATAAATCCAAACAATAAATAATCACTACTGTATTGTCGACAAATTTTCTTGACTGGATGCATCAGTAATGTGAAAATGTGAAAACAGATTTCTACAGATGGCATCAGAAAGGCAGTAGGATATTTCCCAAAGAGAAGAAGTTGATAGAGCAGAGTCAGATAATACGTCTTTACTGAAGCAAATACGGATCTAGTTCATTTGGCTGCAAGCATTTCAAAAATTAAAGTTTATCAAAAATTTTAAAATTTGACACATTAATATACTTTTTCAAGCTAAATTGCTGGAGTTATTCAACTTTTCCCAGAAAAATGTTTTTAATAAGTTACAGAGGTTTAAAGTTTGATCATTTTCACCCAGTCAAGAAACACAATTTCAAAGTTGTCATTTTGTGCGTGACTGCACATTTTGTCAACTTCCTGAAAATAGCACTTGTGTTGATATGAAACCGTAGAATTACACACAACATATAACCCCCTCATAACTTCTTTATTTGTTCGAGTTTTCAGAAAATTTTTGTGAATTTGTATTCTACATGTGGGACTTCATATGATTATGCCCACCCCCAAGAAAATTTGGTGGAGCATGATTTAAGGCCTAGGCCTATTTGGCTGGTATTTTTGGCAAAATATGACAACCATCTCAATGACTGTGTGACAAAAATATTCAATTGATAAACAAGTCCACTTTTACAATAGAAAAGGATGTCTCATGCAAGTAGTCAAATCGATAAAAGTGCAACCTTATTCTAGGTATGCCTAGATATAAGTAAATGCAGACCAAATTTCTAAAAATTCTTTGTCACCCACAAAATGTTCACATCGCCCATCATTTCCTAGAAAGTCAACCATCACCCACCTGTAACTTGAAATTGCTCACCAGTGGGTGATATCACCCACTTTGGGAAACTATGCTCTAGATATTAATAACACAGTTAAACCTTCAAAGAAGCTTCAAAAGCTAGGTCACACTATCTCTGATGGTGACTACAGATAGGTATAACATTTCAAGAAGAATAACCTAAAGGTTAGGTTTTGTTTTGCTTTTTTCGTGTTGCAAGACAGTGTAGGAGAGAGAATAGTGATGTTGTAGGAGAGAAATGTGTTCGCATGGATGATGGTACGCTTGCACTAAATGAGGCTGCAAAGAAAGAGGTCTGGAGATGCCACTACGATAGATTGCTTAATAAAGAGAATGAATGGGAGAAAGAGAGCCTGCCGTATGTCGACCCAATAGAGGGACCAGCTATCCGAGTTGACAGTACCAGGGTAGATAAAGCAATTAAGAGTATGAAGACAGGGAAAGCCCCCGGCCCATCAGGAATCACTGCAGAGATGCTCAAAATATCTGGCAGTGTTGGCTACAGCCTAGTCACCCGTATTACGAACCAGGTGATACACAAAGGAGTCATACCCAATGACTGGTGTAGCAGCACCATAGTAAACTGCTACAAAGGTAAAGGTGACTCTTTAGACACTAATAATTACAGAGGCATCAAGCTGTTAGATCAGGTTATGAAAGTTACGGAGAGGGTCATAGCCCAACTAATTAGGGAGCAAATCAATTTAGGTGAGATGCAGTTTGGGTTTGTACCAGGTAAAAGCACCACTGATGCCATATTTCTAGTGAGACAGATGCAGGAGAAATATCTAGCCAAGGATAAACCTCTGTACCTGGCCTTCGTTGACATGGAGAAAGCCTTTGACAGGGTCCCCCGATCCCTTATCTGGTGGTCAATGAGGAAACTTGGGATAGAAGAATGGTTAGTGAGAGCTGTGCGAGCCATGTACAGAGATGCTCTCAGTAAGGTGAAGGTTGGAAATGAGTACAGTAATGAATTCCGGGTAGAGGTAGGGGTCCACCAAGGTTCCGTCCTCAGCCCCCTCCTATTTATCATAGTCCTCCAGGCGATCACAGAGGAATTCAAGACAGGTTGCCCCTGGGAGCTCCTCTATGCTGATGACCTTGCACTAATTGCGCAGTCACTATCAGAACTAGAGGAGAAGTTTAAGGTGTGGAAGCAAGGACTAGAATCGAAGGGCCTTAGAGTCAACCTAGCAAAAACCAAAATCCTAATAAGTAGGAAGGTAGATAAAACACAAACCCCTTCAGGTAGATGGCCCTGCTCAGTATGCAGTAAAGGAGTAGGTAGTAACTCTATAAGATGTACCCGGTGCAAGCTATGGACACATAAGAGGTGCAGCAATATCAAAGGCAGATTAACTACAAAGTTAGTTTTTGTATGTGGCAGATGTTCAGGTGCAATAAACACTGTAAACAAACAGGAAACAACTTCTATCTCATTCCAGGGAGAAAAACTAGAGGTAGTTGATAGCTTCCGCTATCTGGGTGACCAAGTTAGTAGTGGGGGTGGGTGCGCTGAAAGTGTAACTGCTAGAATAAGAATAGCCTGGGCCAAGTTTAGAGAGCTCTTACCTCTGCTGGCGACAAAGAGACTCTCACTCAGGGTAAAAGGCAGACTGTATGACGCATGTGTACGAACAGCCATGCTACATGGCAGTGAAACATGGGCTGTGACTGCTGAGGACATGCGTAAGCTCGCAAGGAATGAAGCCAGTATGCTCCGCTGGGTGTGTAATGTAAATGTGCATACCCGTCAGAGTGTAAGTATCTTGAGAGAAAAGCTGAACATAAGAAGCGTCAGTAGTGGTGTGCAAGAGAGACAATTAGGCTGATTTGGACATGTGGTGAGAATGAATGAGGATAGCTGCGTAAAAAAGTGCCACTCCCTAACAGTTGAGGGAACCCGTGGAAGAGGTAGGCCCAGGAAGACCTGGGCTGAGGTGGTGAGGCAAGACCTTCGAACATTGGGCCTCACCGAGGCGATGACTACTGACCGAGACCTTTGGAAATGTGCTGTGCGTGAGAAGACCCGGCAAGCCAAGTGAGATCGTTGCCAGTGCCCCTGAACTGGCTCTTGTGCGGGTGGCACATAAGATGTACCATCCTGAGCGTGACCGTTGCCAGTACCGCCTGACTGGCCTTGTAGGGTTTTCGAGCGAGATCGTTGCCAGTGCCCCTGGACTGGCTCTTGTGCGGGTGGCACATAAAAGACACCATTTCGAGCATGGCCGTTTTCGTGCAGGTGACACGTAAAAGCACCCACTACACTCTCTGAGTGGTTGGCGTTAGGAAGGGCATCCAGCTGTAGAAACTCTGCCAAATTAGATTGGAGCCTGGTGTAGCCATCCGGATGCACCAGTCCTCAGTCAAATCGTCCAACCCATGCTAGCATGGAAAGCGGACGTTAAACGATGATGATGATGATGATGATGATGATATCTTTAGTGGCCCAAAACTATTTCAGTGAAGAACAGTTACTGAACATCTTTAAGGCTCTAGTTACAGAGTATTGTTCACATATTTAAGATAGCACACCTATTGCACACACAAACATTCCAGACCTTATCAAAAAAAAAGGACCATCTCGATTTCTGATCACACTGGTTCAGTGACCCATTGGATTATCACTCTGTCTTCTGCTATAATAGCTTCTGCTCTTCTAAACTAATAAATGCTGACAACTTCCACCTAAACTCATTGAAATATTCACATCGCCTCTACCCTTTATTATCCATAAACATTTTATTTAACCCTTTCTTCTAGATCTTCAGCTCTCTGGAACTCACTCCCTGTTCATGTTTCCTCTTCAAGCATCAAATTAAATATCAACCATAATGACCCCACTCAAGGAAGGCCTGCAAAGGTCACAAGCAATGTGTCTTTCCCTCCAAAAATGTAAAATGAAAAAGTGTGCAAAAGGAAGCTATTTGTCAATAGGAGATATTCGTGAGCAGTACTTTTTATGGATATGTTGTGTTTAAGTCAACCTGGTTGAGAACACTTCTAAGCTTAATACAACAAAGGATTTAAACTCTTTCTGGCAAGCTGACAAGTGATGTATCAATTGCACAGATAGATTATCACTGCATATAACATTAAGTTATCTATACTGGTCCCATGGTGCTTATTTACAGTTAAGTGTACAAGACTTGATGTGGACTCAATAAGCCAACAACTGAATATGACGTAAAGACTCTAAGGATTGTTAAACTGCTTGTCCTTAAAACAGTTGATTCCATTATCCTCTTTCTATAGGAGGTAAACAAATTGAATGATAACCAGTGTATTGTACCCATGCAAGGCACTCTACTTGCTCTGTTCAATTTTGACTCACATCATAACACAAGTTCCAACCTGACTTCACAATAGGAAGAACATGCAGTAGTTAAAACAAGTGTTCTACAGAAAAGCTATCACTATGAAACAGTATAAACAAAAAATATAGAAAATAGAAATTTTCAAAGATCTAAAATTACTTTAAAAGTGTACTCAGTTAATAAAAATAGCTTATTGTTTATAAAGATGCATTATAATGCTGAAAAGCTAGCTGTGTATTAAAAAGACAAAATGGTATTCTTCATCAGCAGTTGGATAGCATTTTATAGAAATTTTAACTTATTTTTAAATCAGTTCACACAACACTGCCAGTCAAATAATGGCCTTTACATAAAAGAGCATCATATAGTATAAGATCAGTCATGCATGGCATTTTCTGTCTATGCATTTACGTATGTGCATGTGTGTATCTGCATATCCACTACAAACAACAGCTTAGAGCAGCTAACCTTTTAAAATGAAGAGATTCAGATAGTAAGATAGACAGATAATGAAATAGAGAAAGTAAGGGGGGAGCAAGAGAAGCTACTAGGGACAGAGAAAGACAAAGAGAAAAGGTAGTAAGGAAAAATAGAGAGAGGAAGAAGAAATGTTTTTTTTGTTGATTTTTAAATAACAACAGATAAGTCAAACTTTATCACTTGTCATATTTTATAGATTTTATAGAGTATCTTATAATTTTATTTTGCTTATATAAACATACATACATATATATATAGTAAAGTCTATTTGCCAACACAATGTGACAGTCCTACATAGGATGATGTTACTACTTTTTAGCCCCAGGAAAACAACTTTTCCAACTGGATACCAACACATGGTCTGTGTCTATATACTGTGAGCAAAGGAGTTTATTGCTCCCTTTCTAGCCTTAACGATACCTGTAGATTAATGGTTTCTGGGTTATTTCCCTTCTTCAGTACAGTGCATGTATGTGTGTTATATATATATGTGTTATATATATATATATAGACGCAGGAGTGGCTGTGTGGTAAGTAGCTTGCTTACCAACCACATGGTCCTGGGTTCAGTCCCACTGCGTGGCATCTTGGGCAAGTGTCTTCTACTATAGCCTCGGGCCGACCAAAGCTGAAAGAAGCTCGTCGTATATATGTATATATATATATGTGTGTGTATGTGTTTGTGTGTGTGTTTGTCCCCGCCAACATCGCTTGACAACCGATGCTGGTGTGTTTAAGTCCCCGTAACTTAGCGGTTTGGCAAAAGAGTCCGATAGAATAAGTACTAGGCTTCTAAAGAATAAGTCCTGGGGTCGATTTGCTCGACTAAAGGCGGTGCTCCAGCATGGCCACAGTCAAAAGACTGAAACAAGTAAAAGAGTAAAGAGTATATAGAGAGGGGGAGGGGGAGTATTTCATATACACGTTGAAACGAATACAAGTGTCACACAAAATAAACTGGACAATTTCTGTATCAAGTTCTATGAAGTTTGGAAGAGTGCACTTGTTGTTTGGTCTCAGGTCAATCCTGATCCAGATGAACCTTGATTAAAAGTTTCTAGTCTCAGCAATACCATTTTTTTTTTCCAGATATGGTACATCAAAGAGTAAATTATAAAGAATGGCCTCAAAGAGATTCCTTTGATAACTTATAAGTATCTTTGTACATATTAAGTTTGGGTAAGCTACGAGGCTCTGGTTTAGCTTTGCATCAACCTCATTCCAGAAGACCTATGATCAAAGACATTCCTGCCATGATCATCCTATCTTATATTTAGAGATAATGTATCTAAAACTATATTAGCTAAAGTGGTCTCCTTTTACAAGACTCTAAAATGTGTTTTGAAGAAGATTTGGCTATTATTTCTATCAGGAAGGCAAATTGGAAGAAGCCTGTTCACAGAGTAGTTCATGGTTGTGGTAGTACTGACAACACCAAGCAGTCATTAATCCAATAGTTGTAACTCACTGATATAACTGTCAGTCACAGATGTCTTCAAATTTGGATTGTTAATGTTCTTTCTGATCAGCTTAACTACATCCTACTACTCTTAGTCTTATTAAGTGAGAAGAATATGCTATGCTAAAGAGGCCTAATAAGACAAAACATGTTTGTTGCTTTAAAGATTAGATTTACTGCAATCTATATTGCCTGTAATGTCCCAAAATTTTGATCAACTGATCTTATTGGAGTTAATTCCTTAGTTGTTGTTTGTTTTCTTTTTGTTTATGTTTTTAATCCCCCCCCCCCCGAGAGATTTTATGTCTTTTAATTGCTTGAATAATCTCAGCTGTTCAAAGTTTTCCCATTCACTGGAATACACACATGATACCCTACCATATATACGTGGCATCATTTGCACCTTTAGATCATAAGAGATTTCCCAGCATCAGTAAATAGAGAAGGTAAACAAGACTAGAGCTGGCATTTCAGCAAAAGCGGGCTTATTAAGCAACATGGCACAGTGGTTCAATCATTAGATCATTAGTTCAATTCTCAGACAAATTGTGTCCTTAAACAAGGCACTTCATTTCATATTGTTTCATTCCATTCAGCTAAAAATGAGAACCAGCAGCTAGTGAGTGGGGGTGGGGAACGATGGTGTTGGTTGGGGGGGGGGGGGTTGATTCTACAAGACTGGCATCCCATTCAGCAGGAAGTCATGTACTTTCAGTTGCTTAAATGCCACAAAAACCAAAATAAGCTCCAGCTAGTGGGCCTATAGGTTGAGACAGACATTAACTTGATTAATAATGAGGTGCATTGCCCCACCTACAAGAAGCAGTACTACATAACTAACTGTTCACAGTGTCCATATTGTCGTTTGGCATCAGGTCAGCACTGACAAAGCAGATCTATAACCAAAAATATTCCAGCCATGACTATCTCATCCTTTTGTAGACCAGAACTACATTCTCCAAAGTACCTTTAAGATTTGAGAAAGATTCTGCTGCTATTTCTAGCAGGTTGGATGATCACATAGAGTCTGTTATTGGATCCCAGTCTCAAGTAATACAGTATATGAAGAGAATTCATGCTGGAAGTTTTTGTACAAGAATAATGAAATTGTTGATAAAAAAAGTGTGTTATCACAAGGCAGAACAGTACTCCATAACTGTGTGTTGTAGAGAGCTCACAGAATCATTTCTTGCTTCTAATAAATAACAATAAGTTATTAAGTCTTACATAGTGTAATGTTAAGAATTTGGAAATTTCAGGTGATCACTTTAGATAATACATCTTAACATATGTAGACAGGAGGAGCCTTTAAATCAAGAAATGTGCAAGAATGTGGGATTATGTCAATATTTTAAAAAAAATTTTCCTTTTCATATCTACATTAGAAAGTCTTTCATATGGGATTTCATACATAAATAAACTCTTACTATATGTGTATGCATTTGTTCAAAAGACAGAAATTCTTGCATGTGTGCATTCATTCAAGTACCTGAATTCATTCAAGTACCTGAATGAACACACACACACACACACACACACACACACACATACACAACATACATATATGAGTGTGTTTTCATTCAGGTACTTGAATGAATGCACACACCACCAACATGAGAGTTATAAGCTCCGCTACACCATTGCAGCCACCAGAAAATACACAAAGCATATACATTAGTATATGTACTTAATAATATTTATCACACTAGAGCTACTTTTACTTCATATGTAAATTTTCTCTTAGGTATGCAATCTCCAGGCATAACAGCTCACAATTTTACAAACCATGAGCATATAAGTCACTAGACTAGCTAGCTGACTTGCCTTCAACCAAGGCAGGTAGGTGGTGTTGATAAGGCACAAAAATGGCGAAACATTGATGTCCATCACTTTCAAATGGGATTGAGGGTGAGTTATCTTGCCTGTCCATAACAGGCAACCACCAGAAAATACACAAAACATATACATTAGTATATTGTATTTAATAATAATATATATATATATATATATATATATATATATATGATGTATATATGACTTGCAGTGGAATGGTGTCAGTATCCAAGTCACAATTAGTGTTCTTTTATTTGTTTCAGCCAGTTGACTGCGGCCATGCTGGAGAAACACCTTTAGTCGAGCAAATTGACCTCAGGACATATTCTTTGTAAGCCTAGTACTTATTCTATCAGTCTCTCTTGCCAAACTGCTAGGTGACGGGGACAGAAGCACACCAGCATCAGCTGTCAAGCAATGTTGGGAGGACAAACACAGACACACAAACATATACAATTTTTTTTTTTTTCTCCGTGTTTTTCTCCTTGTCTCCGTATTCTTTCTGTTGAAGAGCGTAGCTCGAAACGTCAAAGACTTTCCGTATTCCCGAGCGTCATACTAATACATCCTTTTTTTATTTACACCACCTGTCCTCGTCTGTTGTTTTTTCGTACATTCTCCCATATATATATATATATATATATATATATATATATATATATACACACATACATATATATGACGGGCTTCTTTCAGTTTCCGTCTACCAAATCCACTCACAAGACTTTGGTCGGCCTGAGGCTATAGTAGAAGACACTTGCCCAAGGTGCCACGCAGTGGGATTGAACCCAGAACCATGTGATTGGTAAGCAAACTACTTACCACACAGCCACTCCTGTGATGAAAATTTTGTATCTAAATTATTAATAAGTGTAAAGCTTCTGTGTATTTATTGTAACTATTTTACTTTCAACACAGTCTCAGAACAAATCACTTGCCATTAAGTACATTTCTGAAATATATATTTGCATCAATATATATGTATGAGTGTATGTAATATAAATATACATATGCACACATACATATTGCTTTATTCCACCATGTCATTAAAATGGTATATGTAAAAAAATTTTATTCAGAAATTACTAAAAAAAATCCAATGATAATGGGGAATAACAAAGAGAAATATATTGATAACAAACGTTATGTTTAACACGTGCACATACACACTCATACACAGATACAATGTATTGTTTGAAAGTTAAGTCGTCAGAAAGGTGAACAAGCATTACAATAACTGGTGTTGTTCAAGAAGAATCAAATAAAGAATCAAATATCACTTGTATGGCAGGAGTTATCTGTGTAGATTTAATAATGATTTATATGGAATTACATCAAAGAATTAGACCATAAATTAATTACTACATAAACAACAAGAAACATGAATTTACAAAGATCCAAAGATTTTGCTCTGCCTATACAACTGGCATTGTTGGCAACAGAAAGCATATAAATAATATGTAAGTAAAATATATATAATAATATAGATTATTGTTATTATTTGATAAGATACTGACTAATGAGATAGAAAATTATAAGTTAGTCAAGGGTTCTATGATCTGTGCATGATGCCCTCTCCTAACTGGGAAGACAGATGTGGTTGGTGCCCAGCCTGAACTTCCACAGGTTAATTTTTGCAGGAATACTGGAAACAGAAAAAAAGTGGCTTACAATCTGAGCACCTTCAATAGACCCACTTAAATTTACCGAAAGACAAGGAGATGGTGTTAAACAAAGAAATAAGCTTCAAGTTTCATATCTGAGGCAAAATTAGTAAAGTGGGTACAAATAAAAATTCACAACTTCTAATGGATAAAATCCAATGTTATCAAAAAAGAATACTAAATAATTTAGAAAATGGATGTGAGAGATTACTTTATTTGTATGCTGATGACAAACAACAATCTCTAAAGTAGTAAAAAATATTCAAGATACTTTATGAAATACAAAAAATAGTTCAAAAATTAAATACACAAAAACATTGAGTTCAAATTTATAATAATAATAATAATAATGAGTAATAATAATAATGAGTAATAATAAGTAATAAGCAGGCAAACATTTAGGTATAAGAAAAAATTATTAGATTGAAGTAATAAAATATATTAAAACCACTAAAATAGAAAACATTCTGGTTGTTAACACAAGTTCATAACAATTTTAACAAATCACATTTCAACTGTCAATGATATTCCAAACAAGATTATTGATTTTTGAAACTGTACACTTTCAAAGCTTAAAGACCAATTCAAAATAGGATTTAGAGAAGTTATAAATTTCAAAATAAAATTATGAAAACGATATCTTTGAATTTAATCTTGGAATTTAGTCTGATTTATTCCTGAGACAATTAAGAAATCATTACAAAAAAAGCATAACAATAATAATAATCATAATAATAATGTAATTAGCATCTGTCAACTGGGGAAAGGTATTTAAACGTCTTGGCAAAATAATAACATAAGTAAATGATCTTCCTAAGTATTGTTAAGATGGTCTAGAAATGAACTTACCATACAATGAAACAATTCTAATCAGTTTTTGTGATTTTCAAGAATATGAATTTAGTTTATAGATTTCTTATTATTATGCCGGTGCCATGTAAAAAGTACTCATGCCAACACTACGTGAAAAGCACTTGTGCCAGCCCCATGTGAATTAGCACTTGAGTTGGTGCCACTTTCTTAGGTCAACCTAACTTTACATTTGTGTTATACATCAATCCTCTGGTTTACTTAAGTATTCTATTTTATTACTGCTACAACACTTGTAACATAATTTCTTTTTTCCTCTATGTGTGTTTCAATGGTGTAACTGATAAAATAAATAGCCTAAAATGTAGTGGTAACATGTGGAAGTTTAGATACATTCAAATAACTGAAATGTGAAGATGTTCAATAAAAGGTATGACGACAAACTTTGAAAATGCAGTATATGCCAGCTTTAAAATTTTGAAATTACAAAATGTCTTTCCTGAGGAGCTATTTCGTTAATAACAGAATCAATAAAATAATCAGTTAATAAGATAACCTATAGGTAATCTGAGTGGTTATATTCAGCATTTGATTTCAGAATTCTTTATTCTATTATCAACACACATTTACAAACTTGTTTTCCAAGCTTACACATAAAATGGCTTACTTTTGAAAATAGCGCCATTCACCCTTCATGCTCACACATACATTCACTCTCTTAAATTCTATAACATGATATATTTTCAACCTTTTACTTGTTGACAATCCATTGACATTTCACTTCTTCATAAATCATTCTTATATAATCATTTTTCAAGTGATTCCTTATTTTCTACCAAATTTAGGAAATCAGTGCCTGCTCAGAGTGTGTATGTGTGTCCATTCAATAAACCTTACCAACTGCATCCTTTTATACACCCTGTGTATGCTCCACACATTCAATATCTGTTACATAGTAGTTATACAATATTACAATTCACCCAAATGTTCAGATGTTTTGCCAATACTTTTGACTTTTTCACTACCTACAAACTCTGTTCACATGGCTACAAGATAAAGCAGCCAAATCTCCCTAAAACCACACCTACCATGATAACAGGAGGAACATATCGGATAATATAATCCCAAATACATTATCTGGAGAAAAAGATGGAATGGTCACAGCTGCAACATCTTTGATCGTAGTACTACTCAACCAGGGCTGATCTGGAGCTAAACAGTAACAACTATTCCTGATGATGTTAGTAGCTGGATCAACAGAATTAACTTACAATTACATGTAATAAACTGTTGCTACAGGCCATTGTTGCTGAATTGATTTTCTTCCAGGTTTTCCAGCCAGTGTAACTACAGCTTATGTCACTGTACTACTGACACTATTAACATTATTCCTCTAAACAACATCATGTAGTGGCAAATAAAACTAATGTCATAGTCATATTCACTTATTTACTATATGACTTTCACATTTTCTTGATTCCTATCAGATTCTCATTTCATAAAAATGCAAATCACATCATCAGCATATAGAAGCTCCCAAGAGCATTCACTTAACTGGTATACACATATCATTAACAGTGTGTGTCATGCCAATAGTCATACACAATCTGCTTGTCTTTGTACTCTCAATCTTCTCTTGTTGAGGTGACATCTTTGAAATCATATCCTCTAAAAAAAAGAAAAGCTCCTGTATTCCAGAGTATTTTCAACATTTATAGCAGGTGGATATAAAAATTAGTGCTATATTCTTATTAATATTTATAAGAAATCTATCAATCCAACTAATAAAATTAGAATAGTATTAGCAAGGTTATAACTACAACAAGAAATAATTAACAGGTAAAAGTAAAATAATAACAACGATTCTTATACCAGGTGAGTGAAGGTCTGGATTTTTTATGGTTTAGTCAGAGAAGGAAGGACAGATCTCATGAACACTGGAGAGCCTCCAAGACAAGTAGGTGGAGGGGGGAGCACATCTTATCAGCTGCTGGAGTAGGAAGCAGCACATCAAGACATGTTTTTCTCCAGGTTGGAGACTTGGGCTGAATGCTTGCCACAGAATGAACTCTGCTAAAGACACCAAAGGTCAGGTGGTGGTTTTACAAGAGGGTTGACAAACTAGTTCTACCACCACCCAAGTGCACTTATTGTTCTACCATTACAAAAATATCACAGTGAGAAACTGAAATAATTTTGAACGATTACTTAAAAATGTATTCAACTAAATAACCTGCTTCTTTAGTATATGTGACATAGATTGCCCATCTTTGCACAAATGGATAAATTCTATAGAATTCATTATCTCTTCCTCAATAACCTATCAGCTATCACTAACTTTATACACTGTCAAGTATACCATATGAAACATGTCTCATTCATAACATTTAAATTTAACTTCCTGTCAACTGTTAACTCAGTTCTGTGCAGTCTACTAGTTAGGCCTCCTCAGTAACACAAAGTTACAATAAAACATGACATTTTAAGATAGAAAATGAAACCTTTCTTTATATTGGCCAATTTGTGAAAAATAGAATATTTTTTATGACAGTAAATCAAATATAGCAACTTGCTGACTGAGGTTCAACTGAAGTCACACACAAGCCGTAGACAAGTTAAATAATAGCAATAACGTCTGTCAGGCAGTCACATCATCAATGTTATTCATTATATTCTTCTGAGAGAATCTGATAATCTGTTAATGATATCAAGACATAAGTACCTATTTCAAGAAAAGTAAGCTCAGAGATTTATTATTGCTTAAGATATATATATATATATATATATATATATATATATATATATATATATATATGTATAAATATCACAACCTTCATTTTATAAAAACAAAGCTTTATTTAAAGTATTCTCTTTATTACTAGTCTTGACTTAATATCTGCAGTAATTGTTTACAACTGTGGTTGATAAGGTGGTGCAATTTATAGCAGTCATTCAACTGCAGTTGGCCATGTACAACTGTAATGGTTCATGTACAACTGCAGTGACTCATATACACCAAATGCGAACTAGACAGAACTTCTGCAACCCAGATATAACTTCTGTAACCAAGGTGTAGCCCAAGTACAAATGCTGTGGACCAACTACAAATAAAGTATCCCAGGTAAATTCATCATGGTGTACGAACAACTACCAGTCTAATTTGGGTGGAAGAATAATAAGGAGAGCAATATGACAAGGTCAAATCAACAAAACCCTGTCACAACACTATTTCTACTGATTGCATCTCAACATCATCATCATTTTATATCTGTTTTCCATGATAGCATAGGTAGACAGTTCAACAGAGAATTACATCTTGTATCATATCTCTTCTCAAGTATGTTTTCTACTGTTGGATACTCTTCCTAACACCAACCACTTTACAGGGTGAAGTGTATGCATTTTTTCATGGCATCAGTACTATAGAGGTTGCCTTGCATTCAGCAAGACTCACAAACTGTCTCAAACTCTGCAATTGTCACTGCTTGAATTAATTATCAATCACTTACAGAAGGTAATGAAAGCTTTTTTATGGTACCAGGGGTTGCCTTGCAGCTTACAAAATGAAAGATGAATGGAACAGATTTGTTGTTGTAAAAGGACAGTAATAGAGAGAATGAACAGTATTCAGGTGTGAATAATGAAGACTGGGAGAGAATAATGCTAGTGATTAATGTGGAGATGGGGGGGGGGTGATAATGTTGAAGGTGGGTTAAATAGATGAATCTAGTGATGGAATGGATCAGTCTGTCTGCTGTACCAGCTTAGGCTAGATGGTTTACAATGACAGGTCTTATTGAAGTAACACATGTTTATTGATGAAAGAGGGTGACAGGGGAGCGATAAACATAGTTTGAGAATAAACACACACACACACACACACACACACACACACACACAAAAGTGAATATGTATGTGTATGCATATGGTGGGCAATGAATTGCATCCATTTATGTTGAAAACTAACTTAGTCATTTGAAAAACAGACAGATAAACAAGTACATGACTGAAGTGCTGAAGTCAATATGATCAACTAAATTCATTGGTATCCCAACATAGCCACAATCCAATGAATGAAACCAGTAAAACAAAGAAAAGTTAATGACCACGTTTTTATTAGATTTCATCAGCCTACACTATAGTATTTAATTTGAGGAGATAGAATGACAGGTGTTTTGTAACGTAATGTAGTTGACTCAGCAAGTGACTGAAATGTGGATTGAGTTCTATCAGCAAACCTATTGCTTCAATTAGTGCTTATAATGTCTAATATAATTTATATTAAAATCTTAGAATAAAGTCATAACAACAATAAACGTTATTTCCCACAGCAATCTTCACTTGGAAAATATAATCTATCATTTAAAAATCAGCATTGACCACATGCATGGAAGTATTTTCTATGTTTGGCTTGCAGTCCAACATGAGTTTTTTTTATCTTTTGACTTGTTAAACTTACAAGATTTTACAACTTCAGGATTAGACATATACACCATCCTTTCTATACTTTTCACACTGTATTTCATCAATCTAAACCGATAGCTTCTAGCCTCAGTCATAGATCATATTAAGGGTGTTTTCAATTCAACACAATTGACAAAAAATGCTAATAAGAGTGTCACATACTTTAAGCATGGGAAGATAGAGTGACGAGGTCACAGACACGTAGGAAGCTGCTGATCTGAATGAAAATAAGGTTGTGTTAGTACACAAGGTGAGGAAGGGGGATACCAAAGCACAATTTAACTGTTTAACAGCTGTAACCTCTGGATGTCACCATTCTGAATAAAATAATTATTTTATACAATGCAAATGCAATATTCTAATTTTATACTAATATGTGCAACAATATAAATCAAAATTGGAATATCATAAATAATACTCAAAATTGATTTCTGTTCTGTGTATGGATTAAGATTTAGATTTCTAAATCAAATGATTCATACAATGAGTAATACAATAAAGAGAATTATAGTTAATATAATCCCTAAGGCATTATGTTCTGATTCACATGTCCTTGCCTCTGTTTTGCAATCAGCTTTCCAACCAGCTATTTGACAGCATTAATGAATCACAATTTATATCAATATGTTGGATACAGACAGTAGTTGTTCATGAACATTATTATTATTATTATTATTATTATATAACTATCATTTGAAAACAGAATAGCATAAAATGAAAATAAAATCACTAGAATTAACAGAATCCATGAAATAACATCAATAATAATAGCAACAACAACACAGAAACATCAATGCAATACAACAATAAAAAATGAAAACATTAAACAGACTTAATGTAAAACCTTGTTAACATTCCATGCTATTAACACTAATGACTTAGGAACATTAACATGCAAATTTAACTTTTAATACAAATTTCAAAAATATAACTCTAATACTTGCTGATTGTACTTCTCTAAAAATGCAATATGCCTAAATGGTTAAGTTTAATATATATGAGTGCAAGAATAATCTAAAATAACAATCTTTGTAACAAGGATAAAATATTTTAAATTGAAATATCATTGACAAATATCAAAATATAAGTAATGAATTAATAATGATAAAAATATAAAAAACAAAAATGTGTGAAACTGCACAACTGTAAATGAGTTTCTATTAAAATTCTGATATTAAAGTTATAGGAAATTTTGATGTAAAAACATACACCACTCTACCAACGTCAATTAGGAAGTATTGATCTAGCTCAAACTTTGACAACAAAAACTTATGTATGAGACATTTTGCTAAACAAAGAAGACTAAATTAGGTAACACACGCAGTAGCTGCAAACTTTTATTATCATCTTCACTCACTGAGATATAAAGCTATCTGATACAACAAAGAATATTAATCTAAGCACATTTCTACTATAATCAACTACGAAAAGACTACCCTTTAAGTAGGAGTAGAGTACTTACTATACATAATTATGCTTTTGTTTTTGAAATTGTATATAGGCAACATTAATGACTTGTGCAGAATGAGATTTACAAAAATGTAAAGCTTCTAGAAGAAAAAATGAAAAAGTGTATAATACAGATCTTTAAGAAGAAGGCAATATTGTGAAAAGATGGTAAACAGAACCAAACTTGTGGTGGTTCAAGTTTTAGAAAATACTTTTCTTGATATAAAGATAATGATGCTGATGACTAAAGACAATGCATAGGTGCATTATATGCACGTGAGAGTTCTTTCATAGCTGCATATATATTTCAGTATTCATTTGCCTTTATTATGCTTAATATTAAATTGAAAAATCACTGAACATTTGTTTCATTTACTTAGAATCCATTAGAACATAAGTAAATTAAACCAATAATTATTTGCCTTTTATGCTATAGATAATAAAAAAGATAACATAAAAACAAACTGAAAATGTCTATTAAGAACCAGCAAACATACAATATTTCTAGAAACACAATTCTAAGTCAATGGAGATAAATTTTAATTTTTTCTTAGAAATTAATGCCTTAATAAATTTTAAATTTTTTATAAGAGAATCAATTGACTTGTCTATTTATCTATGATGTAAAATTATAATACAACACCTTAAAACATATGAGAAAATGTTAAATATAGAAAATTATATGTGCTTTAGGTGAAAATTTGCACATGACAACAGAAATTTTTTTATATATATTCACAAAACAATATAACATGCCAGGCTCACAATAATATACACGGTGACATCTAAGATAGACATACTAGAGACACTAAAGCCAAAATGGGGGGACACCTTGCATTAAAGATAAAACTTACCTTCATAAAGTAGAGCTGCCAACCCAAATAACTCCTTAGCAGGATGTTGGGCTACAAAAAAAATTTGGAAGTAAGGGTTTTATAAAGGAAATTTGTGAAACACTTGCTAATGACACCAAATAACGCAAAACCAAAAGAAGTAAAGTGATTTACACAAGGCAGTGACAAAATTCCAAGATAAAACCACAAATCAACTGATATAACAATTACAAAAATTAATATGATACAACCAACTCAATACATAATCTACACAATCACCACCCAACACTAAAAGACATAAATCAACTTTCACCAACCAACAAAATAGCGTAACTCATATTGCATATATTCTATACAACAAACAGCCAAAACACTAAAATAACGAACTCCACAATGAAGTAACACTGATGTAGTTTACAAGCAATTCTATGCCCACAAAAGACAATGCTGCACACAGATCAAAAAAACATGTTGAAAGCATAATAGTAATAATAATATTTTATTGACCACAAAGGTCCTATGATCTCTAATATATCAATCTTGAAACTTTTATAGCTACTTCAATGCTACTGATCGTTTTTTTTTTTAAAGTTCTTATATGAAATCTAAACACTTCAGTGTAACAAATACACCTAGCTGTTATTTTACTATTTGTGTGTGTTTAATGTAGCATAATCACATAGAGATCAATGAATAACAAGCCTCACTAGACTATAGAACTGAAAAAAAAAAAATTAAACAAGAATTAAATCAATATTTTGCTAGTTTAGCTGTGAAATATGTCCTAGCATACAATCAATGTGACTAAAATTGTACTTAATGAACAGTTTACTGTCTATAATGGACCTAAGCCAAAGAAATAGAGGAAATAGATGAGGTGAGGTCATTCTAAAAGATACTTGTTCCTAATATCCCACCTCTCTTGCTATATTCAAATTTCTGACTTCTAATTACAAATACAGAGCTTGATGATTTTTATTATTCATATATCTTAAGTAAAATCATTATAAGCTAATAAACTTTTGCTCATATATATATATATTATATTTATATACATTATATATATATATATATAATGCACAACTAGTGTCCTTCAGTTTGCTTGCATATCAACAGGTACTACTTCATAGTTCAATGATTAATTGCAGAAAAAACATTCAGTTATAAAAATAATTTTCCTATTTAAAGACAAAGCCAAATGCGTTTTATGTAATTTAGGAAGGTAAAACTTTTTTATTTCCAGTATGTAAAACCACACTCATGTCATATTATTGTTGAGTCACAAAGGATGCTTTTGAAATGATTCAGTAAAACAGATGTTTAACTTGCTGCTACTTCAGTAGTTAGTGGGCAACAGTAACCTAGAAGTACAGTATACCCACACTTCAATTTTGAGTAATGCTTCAGTATCCTCCCATGACATAGTAACTCCAAACTGAGAGTTTAATCGTTGTAATACTTAAATGATTTCAGTAGAAAAGTCATCTTCACCTTCATAGTATTTGCTTGTAAGAAACTTTTGACTGAAGCCAAGGTGACAGTGCAGCAGTAGCAATATCAATGTAATGTTGAAAGTTGTAGACACTAATGCTGCTGCTTACTCAGAATGCAGATAAGAGGGGATCAGATTACAGGATTGAATCACAGAAGTGTTCACAATATCTGGACATTTTATGATCTAATCTTATACACAAAAA
Organism: Octopus bimaculoides; assembly: GCF_046866305.1. Classification (NCBI taxonomy): domain Eukaryota; kingdom Metazoa; phylum Mollusca; class Cephalopoda; order Octopoda; family Octopodidae; genus Octopus; species Octopus bimaculoides. The sequence continues at coordinate 163,729,345 of NC_142929.1, read as the reverse complement.
CAATTTATCTCAGATCCTTGTGGCATTATAATGACATATACAATAGTTGATAGTTTTCTACTAATTATACTGTATTAACTCTCATGTTAATACACAAGAGAATCAACACAGGATGACTTAGTTTTTCCTTATAGTTATTATGAGTACTAATTTCCCTATCTTTAACTTAGTCAAATCTCAAATACTAAACTTTATTTTCAGACAGTGACTGCTTTAGCTCTAAACAGTTATTGAGCCTAAAGAAATTAAAAGCAGGCTTCACATAAGAGTATTGCCCACATATCTAGGGCATCATAAGTGTTGCACAAACATAAACATTCTAGACAATGTCTAAAAAACAGCTAACTGGTTAGCAAACCTTTGCTCCTCAACACTTAAGTGTTGTGTCCTTTTGTCTCAATTGTTTTTTTCTGAACACCCTATTCATCTACCTTGCATCCTCTTAGCTGCCTCACCAAGCTCATCACTAACACTTTGTCCAGACCTATATCCTCAGAATTGTGTAAATGACTGAATGGACAAGAAAATAAACCAGACAAGAGATCAGAAGTTTGTTGGTTCTGTTGTCTTCATGGCCCAAATCATCTCATTAAAAATAGGTACCAGAGGTAAGAACAACCCAACCATCTAAACAGTAGCTCTGTAAAATTGACAAGTGATTTGTTAATGTACAGTGCTGAGTTCCTTTTGTGGGTTTATATCTTGGAGTGGAATGTGGTGTCTTCTGTGGTGCTCACTACACCAACAGTTCAATCTGAGGCAGCTTGGAGTTGACAATGTAACCCAAGCTGAAGAAATAGACTTGTTTAATCCTCTGGCCAGCTGCCATCAAGCAGATTTATGATTGAAAGTGTTCCAGTTTGGACAATTCCATCTTTTTTTTTTAAGTATGAAGATTAAGCAGATATTTTTAGCAGGTCAAGTAATTGTAGAGAGGAGTCTTCATTAGCTTCCACACAGGCTCGTGATATTAAATGGGAAGTTTGATACAAAGTACTGTCCTCAAGTATTTCCTGTGATTAGAGCAGCAATAACACTTAGTGAAGGGATGCAACAAGAATCTAGTTTGTTGAGATAGTGTGCAGATGTGTCCAATGTTCTACAAGATGACCTTGTAATTTCAAAATAACTTTTCCAAATGTGTAATGTAGACACATTACACTGAATATTAAAGCAGCAAGAAGGTAAGATTACCAATGCATTTGAATTAGAGCATTCATACTGAAATTCCTTCCATATATTAACTATACTATGACCACAGAAATGGTTTATAGACTTCATATATTTTACAAGTTACTTTATGCTCATAAACTTATTGATCTTAATAGAGCTTGTTAAATCTGCAATAAATGTTTCATCTGAAAATCTAAATTTAGTCTAATTTTTAATAAATATGCAATGAAAGTTATAAATATATTTTTTTATTTTGAGTCCAATCAGCATTCCAGCCATGATGATCCCATCTTTTTGTATACCAGGAACTACACTATCTAGGTGATTTTTTTAATATTTTGCTTTTTATTTCTTTGAAGTAGGAGAATGATTTAAGGAAGATTTGGTTCATATTTCTAGCAGGTCAAATCACTACATAGAGGTTCTGCAAGTATTTGCAAGAGGTGAGAAAACAATTTCTGGGAAGACTTCACAGATCTTGTCAAAAATGTAGTGCATTAAACCAAAAGTCAATTTTACAATGTCAAACAGTGAGTGCCAATAAATATATATATAAATAAGAGGTACAATAATTGTCAAAACAAATTACTGGCCATAATTAACGCGAGTTCAAGCTTTACTATTACAGCCATTATGAAAATAATATTTAAGACTTGCTCTCCTCAAAGTATGTCTTATCTGTCTCTTATATAATGGATACTTCTTTTCTTTCATTTTTTTTTTAAATAACCACCTCTATATCATGCCCACCCAAGCTCAATTAGTGGACTCACCTTTTTTTCACTCACACCCCATCAAATCCTTCACTAAATACTTAGCCAAACCACCAGAAACTCCCTCTTTGCTTGTTTTTCCCACTTGTATCAGCCTACAGAAGTATAGGATGAACTCACCAGTCTGTTGGAGACTGCAAGTTATCGATATTATCTTCGTTTCTTCAAACTAATTGAAGGAGGAACAAAAACTCAACTTAGTCTGTTTGAACAACAGATTCCATTTATACACTTCACAACTTACCCACTTGTACCAAGAAAGGTATCCAGATTTATGAACAAGGGTTCAAACAGAATGTACCTTGCCAAAAGCAATCCCACTCATATTGTTACAGTAAACAGCAAGGATGTAAAATGGTAGAAACGACCATAATATAGACTTGTTTAGCTTAAACGTAACCCTGATTGAGTAGACCCATAAAGACTCTCCACCCTTGACCATCACATTTTCTTGTACATCCATGAATATATTTTTTCGTATCCATGTATTTTAAGATAGTAGAATATGATATGAAGGACACTTGGTTCCTATTTCTAGCAGGCCAAGTGACAATATAGAGGTTTTCTGTACTACCTTGTAATAACTGTCTAATTTAAGCACAAACCCAGCAATTTTGAGGGAAGTGGGCTAGTCGTGGATTTTATTAATTCTGGAAAGATGAAAGGCAATGTTTGATCTCAATGGCATTTGCACTCACAACATAATGAACCACAACAAATATCACAAGACATCTTTCTCTAATGATTCCACCAGTCAACCATCCTACTATCTTGTAATAATTATTTATAATTTAGGCACAAGGCCAGCAATTTTGAGAGGCAGAGGATTGGTCTATTACTTTGAGCCAAGTACTTGACTGGCACTTATTTAATCAACTCCAAAAGGATAAAGGTATAGTTGACAGGTTTGATCTAAAGCTAAAAAACTGTAAGAAATACCATGATGCACTTTTTATGACATTCTAACAGTTCTGCAAACCACCACTCTAAACTATCGTCTTGTAATAAGACTTACTAATTAATACAACATATTACAAAATGGATTAATATGATTTCTTAAAATTATCTTCCTTCTGAGAAATGCTAACAAATGATGCTAAGTCCACCCACCACTTAAACTGAGAAATTTAATTTAGAATGTTTAGCATGTAGTATGCAGTATAGCACTCCCTAACATGAAACTGATTATATTTGCTGTAGAGAATTTCTAAAATTTTAACTTAAGCTCAAAAGGTAACATAACAGTTTAGGAAGCTAAGTAGAAGTATATGAACAAAAAAATATGAGCAATTTCATTGGCTTCTAAACATCTAGAACTTCAATGATAAAAATATCTAATGAACAATGATACAACTGAGTGACAGTTAAATGGACTTAATGAATATTAGAAATAGGGTCAGAATTGGAATTATGTACTGTCAAAAAGTTCAAAGACAAAGAATTCATAGAGAAATTCATGCTCAAACAAATTCCATTGGCAAATGACCTAGCTCTTGTGACAGAAAGTTCAGGATGATTGGAGAGCCTCTATGCAGTCACTCAGCCTTTTAGAAATGGTAATTAGATTTTCATCTGATTAAATCCTACCACTTTAAAAGGAGACATTGACCAATGTAGCCCTAGGTATATTAAAAAGAAAGGATAGCAGAAAAGTCTTGACTGCAAGTCTGATGGATCAATGCTAACTCAAGGTAAAACAACAACAAATTCACATGAATTCAAAGCCTGAAGAGAGTTGCAACATAAATCCTTAACATATTCAAGTCCAAGATTTAAGAATTACTTGGTAATAGAACCTTTCAAAATTCAGCATTAGAAAAAAAACAAAAGGAACATTAATCTGATGTGTCAGGTGTTATCACAAGATACAAAGGAAAAAAAAAAGTAACAAGAATCTTGTGCAGCCATGTGCCTTCTGTAATGGTAGAAACAATAGCAATAAAAATATGGTAGCCTAAGATCTACTGTAATGATTCACTGAAACTAGTAGAGAAATATTGTCTTTTAGGAGTGGCAGTGGAATTAGAATTGTAATTCTTGTAAGCATATTTCTATTTCACTTACAGTATTGTATTGCACTGATACCTCTATGTTTTCTTCATGTCTAATTAAGAATTCATTATTTCTTCTAAAATATTAGGCAACTTCAAAAGAAATTAACAAAACTGCTATTTAAAAAACAACTATTGTGTCTCTAGAGAAACATAAGGCTAAAACATTTTGAACATACTACTGCTGATAATGAGTCAACTGAAAGATATCCAGGAATTATTTTTAAGTGTTTAAAAATGCAATATCAAAGTGTTACATCAAGAAGTCAGCTATGCTTGGAATTAGGTAAGGAGCAAAAAGGTTGTCTAGAGTTATCTTACTTGAAATATATCTGACCAGAAAATATCTTGTCAAGCTATGTATGCTGAAGATACATTTCTTGAAGTGTCACTCAGCAATTTAGTGACATAGTATTTTGAAAAAACAAAAGCAGTACAGGCATCCCCATGCTACAGCTACTTTAGGTGACACAATTTCCACTGGTTTCAAGTAACAGTCTATAATTTCATTCTTACAGAAACTTTGATAAATTTTGAGAATTTAAAACCCACATGTTCTTTAGCCATGTTCTTAGTGTTTTAGCTTAGATCTATTGTTTTAGCTTAGATCAATTTGAAAAACTAATCACAATACATACATATACACACATAATACACACACACACACACACACACACACACACACACACAATACACACACGTGTGTTTGTGTGTGTATTTGTGTATGTGCTTGTGTATATTTTTTTTAGTTACAATGAGTATCTGTTTATCAATCTATCTCTCTCTTCACCAACATAACCAGGATCAATACCAAACTAGTAATACAAACACCACCATTACCAACCCAGTAACTCTTTAATGACCAACAACAACAGCAGCAACAACAGTATGAACAAGACAAGCAACTCTATCTGAAAAAAAAAATTACATGAAGTAATGTAGTGCTCATGTATATTCTAAATGTTGAATGAAATGTCCTTTGGTCAATGAGAATTAACTTGAAGCGAAACGACAATAATACAATTAACAAGAACAATATGACCTCAGTGTCATCACTATCACCATCATCACCAATACCAAAACCAATACAGCCAACACCACCACCATTACCAACTCACTAACTTTTGAGTATCCAGCTGGTAACAATAAAAATAGCATCAGCATGACAGCAATGCCTGTAGCTACATATATTATATATCAACACAGTAAGGCATGTGTACGTGTGTGCACGTGAGTAACATGAATAGTTTTTTATGGTGCAAGGATTAAAGTGCCTGTGAACCAGGTAACCCCTTAACAATCTGTACTTCCTTTCACGTCACTCTTTCACTTTGTCATCTTCTCATTTCCATTCTTACATGCAAAAGAATAAACATATTTTTGCTCTCTAAAGAGAGGTATTTTTTTCTTACTACATATTTGATTTGTTAGAATATGAAATTCCAACAACTACACTTATTAGTTGATACAAATAATATTTCAAGAAGATTGACACATTCAGAGGAAGGTTCACAAGTTTTTGCTGACAACAATCCTATTCATGAACATAACATAAAAATTACAGGAGGAGTTTTCAATGATTTCATTTCCTACACTGAGTTATACAAAGAGATGACACACCATAAACATCAAACAATCTTGGATAAGTTCTTCAAGCCTGAAGTAGATGTTGATGAACTATAAGATAGAAGATAATGTCTCTCATCATCCCAGTAAGTTTCATTTCATCACTGCCCCTCAGATAGTAATCAACATACTTTGTGGAAAGTACATGCCCCATTACAATATTATGATATTTATGTATTCCAAAATTTTTGTTTCACCGCAAATATTTTTATGTATATAATGTACTGTGTATGTTTAGAAATTGTTTTTATGCATTAAAGTGGATGTGTTGCTTGTTTTTTGGGGGTGGGTGGTTGTTTTGTTTTAAATATCTGTCAGAATGCATTATCATTTCATAACAGTGAGAATCAATGGGGAAATTAGTTTTGCATTATGGAATTTCCAGCTACAGCAAGGTTTTCAGGGATGTATTCCAACATTATGAATTACAATTCAAGAATAATAATTTTTGGCAAATACAACCAAAATGTATTTTTTATCATTTGTGTGCTTGTGTGCCTGCATGTGCACCTGTAAACATATAATATAGGTGCAGGCTATGAGGATACAGAGTTCACTTTGTTATACTGCAGTTTCAAGTTCTATCTCATTGCAAGGCACCTTGAACAAGTGTCTTCTATAATCTCAGGCCAAAAAATACCTTGTGAGTAGAATTGGTACATTGAAACTGTATGGAAACTCATCATGTATATGTGTGCATACACACAGACACGCACATATTTGTATATGTGTATGGATGTGCATGCTTGTGTGACTAGATGCTTACAATTTACATCCTTACATGAGAGCAGTGAAATATTTCTGAAAAAACAGAATCTATCCATAAAAGGACATCAGAAATCAGTGAAGAAATAAATTCTTGTTTAGAGATCATTTAATGACTAATGAGCGATTTCAGTAACTGAACATTTTATAAATCAAATATTCTAGCTACTGTTTATTTTCTGGCACTCAAATTGCATCTTATTTTCTTTAAAAAAATGGAACAACACATAAAAAAAAATGAATTGCTAGGTATACTATACTTGAATAGAAGACAAGATGGTTATGGCTAGAATATATTTGAATATAAGTCTGCTTGACCAATGCTAAACTGAGGTAACAGAAGAATCTTTTACATAACTTTCTTACTTCAAAGTTCTTCGGATCTACTACTGTCTCTATCAGCACAATGAATGATATGTGCTGGATGAAAAAAACAGGAGTCATGTACCAACAGTGGAAGACGCCTGAAGAAGACTCAAGAAAAATGAATGCAACCAAATCTCAAAATGCTGATCTTGACAGATAATACTGTGCAGGACCAAGATGAATGTTATATTACCATTCTGAAAAATCATTCATCTCATGCTAGCAAGGAGATACTGACATCATCGTCATCATTATTGAAGTGATGATGATTGGAGGATGGAGAATATCTTCTTTACTCCTGTAATATTTTGGATCAATTATTGACAAGGTTCTTTTGATAAAGGAATAAATTACAGAGAGCTTATAGAGTGGTTACTAATTCTCCAAAAATTTTATTTCATTTAATTGCTATAGCACTGTATAGCAATCTCTTCAACTCATTCACTTGTTAATCTCTTTAAAGTAATCAAAAGTTTATTCTTTCAAATGATTGGGAATTGAAGAAAAAAAATTAGAAATAGAAATCTTGTCTGAATCTTCTTGATTCAAATAATAAACTATCACCGAATTTCTAAGCGAATTAAATATCTACCAATAGGAAACATATTTATTAGAACTTCTCATTGACTAATATGTTTTAATTCTTCACCAACTAAACATATTCATAAACATCTGTACTTCTTTTTTCTCATCTACTGATGGAAAATATCTACTGGATATGCTTTCATTGAAAATATATTATCAGCATATTTCTTTACCCACAACTCTTGCATTAATGACTTGAATAAACAGCTATATCATATCTTCCATTATAGAACCTATTTTAATCTTTAATCACACTACCTGTTAATGAACCAAACTGAAGATAACTTCTCCATCTCCACTAATAACCAAATGTCACATCAAACACTACCATTTTGTCATTGTTATTGTTTTTTTCTGTTAGTCAACCTTTTCTTTTAAAAATCTACCAAATAATTACACTGCTCTTGACCTAATTGATGTATTAAAATATAACACCAATCAATCACATATTCTGTGATGTTTATTTCTTTACACCAATCAACTACACCAGTCATTGAGGTACTCACGTATCCACTACACTGTTGTCTAGCATCTTTAACAAAAAACAATTGAGACACATTATGTTGTTACTGCTTTGTTTGTTCCCCCACTTTATTTATTAATCCTTTTGTTACCATATTTTGACACACTACTTTTATTTTGATTAATTTTGAAAGTAATGAAGCATTTACTAAAATAATTTTGTTGTTATTAATTCTTGAATATCATCATCATCATTTAACATCCATGTTCCATGCTGGCATGATCGGATGGTTTGAAAGGATCCAATGTGTCTAAGGACTGCACTGTGCTCCAAGGTCTGCTTTGGCGTGGTTTCTATGACTAGCATTAGGCAGGGCAGCCAACTGTAGAAACCATGCTAAAACAGACACTGGAACATAATGCAGTCCTTGGACACATTGGATCCAGTCAACCTATTCAACCATACCAGCATTGAATGTGGATGTTAAATGACAATGATGATGATTATAATCAAGAATTTGGATAGATATTATAAAATAATTTTATTATTATGAAGTTGATATGGAGAACACAATGTGTTTTAACTTCCTCTATATAGTTTGTTCCATAACGAGTTTGAAAAATTGAACAACAAAAGTGCTTACATACACAATATAAAAACATGATTCCAAGGGGTTCATGTCATTCTTTTCTTCTAGAAGAAAATCATTCTTCAAATATTGTGACTGTAACAAGTATTTTTTGCATAAATTTTAAAATATATATACATATACACACACACCCACACACACACACACACATGAATCTGACTCAATGGCCTGCACATCTAAATGAGTAAGGTCTAGGCCTAGGAGTTAAAGTATTGATTCTGTTTTAACTGTTTGACAACGACTATGTATTTCATTATACACTAACATATATATAGAATCAATACACTTATCAAGAAACTATTGTGAGAAGTATGACACCCTTAGAGAGATGCATATACATTTTGGAAACATAGGTAGTTTCAGGTTCAGTCTTATTGCATGGCACCTTGGGCAAATGTCTTTCACTATTGCCCTGGACCAACCTATGTTTTGTGAATTAATTTGGTAAACAGAAGCTGCATGGAAGCTTGCCATATATGTTTGTGTGCATCTTTGCATTTGTTCCCCTACTACTACTTGACAACCAGTGCTGGGTTGTTTACATCCCTGTAACTTAGCAGCTTAGCAAAATAGTCCAATAGAATAAGTATCAGATTTATACAAAAATAAGTACTGGCATCAATTTGTTCAACTAAACCTTTCAATGTGGTGCCCCAGTATGGGCACAGTCAAATGACTGACACAAGTTAAAAGGGAGAGAGAGAGAGAGAGAGAGAGAGAGAGAGAGAGAGAGAGAGAGAGAAATACTAAAATTGCTAAATATATCTCTTCATCTGAACCAGAGATGCCAAATCAGTGACATGTGGTTGATTTGTAGACATCACACCATAAACAGAGAAAAAGAAATCATCCATTAATATCTTATTATAAAAAGCTTCACTGTAAACATTTGCATAAAACTAAAATATGTGTATACATATGACACTACAATACAGGAATTATAGAAATTAAGACTTCAACAAAGGTCTGCCTTCTATGACCTAAACTTTTGAAGTTGAATCCTTCAATGTTTCGCTCTTTGTTTTAACAGGGCAGATTTGATTTGAATTGTTGTTTTGTTATTTCTAGCAAATCAAGCAACTATACAAAGGATCCTTTATTGATTAGACAAGTTGCAAAAGAAAACAGAACTATACTATTGACAATGTGTGTGTGTGTGTGTGTGTGTGTGTGTGTGTGTGTGTGTGTGTGTGTGTGTGTGTGAAGTAAACTAAGAGAATAGAGAACGAGACAACTAGACACTAAGTATGTTCCAGCAATTAACACATTGCCTCAGTGCTCTAAATTCATAGTACTCATATTCCTCTATAAATCAACTTTTACTTTTCATCCCTTTGTGGGTCAATGCTATAATTTACCAATAAAATACTGAATTGATTCAGTTGACTAAAACTCCTTCCATTTAACAATTGATCTAGTTTGCAATCACAAAGAATCTATATTTGTTAATGCCTTGATGGTGTGTTATGTTGGTGTGTCTAATCCAATTGAGAATAATTAATCAGAAAACCTAATAACAATGAATCCACTGATGCTTTATATTTAACTTGGGGGGTTTAAAAGATAGAAAAGAAAAAAACAAACAAACCTATCCACATATATGTAATTATTCATGCAATAAACTGGCAACTTTATTTTCTTCTAAAAATATACATCCAATTGGTTATTTCAGCTTGAAGTATTTTTAGAAAAGTACCTCACAGATGTATTTATTTCTTATCCATTAAACAGATTATCTAGATCAGATCATTACATAGCTATTTGATCAGATTACTAAACACAGTGCTATTTCAACAGATTATTATTACATTGATATATTACATTCTTCATAAAGAGAAATTTTTAGCAGTTCAATTTGAACTTATGGAATAATTATTTGGAAAACGTTATCAAGACAGGGAGGGAGGGAGGGAGGGAGAGAGAGAGAGAGAGAGAGAGAGAGACTGAGAGAGAGAGAGAGAGAGAGACTGAGAGAGAGAGAGAGAGAGAGAGAGAGAGAAAGAGAGAGAGACTGAGAGAGAGAGAACTTCTCAGATTTCTCAGAGCTTTTTACTTTTCTTTTCACTCAAAATTTCAAGTATATAGAGCAACAAAGAACTATATAAAACCTTTCACTCTACCAGAAAGAAAGAGAAAAACTACAACAAAACTATTTTCTGGTTGAGTATACATTTAATCATGTTGAATAACCTATATCATTAAATTTTACCATTTTCATTTAAGCTCTATATCTCCAAATTACTTTTAGAAACCACTTGATAGATTTCTCTGTAAATTTCATTCTTACATTTCATAACTAAATGTATTTTTACTCAAGGCATCTGAATATAAATAGTTTACTAATAACTGAATGGAATTCTTAACTTTAGCCATTATCTGACAATAAAACTATTGTATGACTAGAATACTGCAGCTGCTGCTAATGTTGTCTGTGTGTAGGGAAACAAAACTGATGCTGTTTGTATATTATAAATGTGAATGCGTGTGTATAGGTTTGGTGATACAACCAGGAAAATACAACTCAAAACATGAAAATATATATCACAGTATCGACCAGGGCTTCAGATGTTACACACTATTGGTCACAGTGCATTTGCAATGATTCTTGATTGTGTCATTTTTTTCCATCTTGACCCGAATTGCTTGACCAAATTGTCTTCCCATCGCCATGGAGGTCTTCCAAGTGGCCTTTTTCTGATCTCTTGGCTATCACTCAACAACCGCATGGCCCTACTTGTTGCCTGTGAACCTTGCAATATGTCTGGCCCAATGGAACTTGTGCTTTTGTACTCTGTGATCATGTTGTTCACTCTGCTCCATTCTTGAATTATCTCATTTCAAATGTGCTCTCTTAGTGATATTCCTAGCATGTATCTTTCCATGGGCCTTTGCATCATAGCCAACCAATGTTCTATTCTCTTCATAATAGCCCACGTCTCATTTGCATATAAGAGCACTAGTAGCATGGTGCTGTTGAAGAGTCTGGTGTATATGGCATTGTCTAGCTTTGTTTAGAGCACATCCATAATTGAGTTAAAGGCCTTCCATCCTGCCCTTATTTTCTGACATAGCTCTATCACTATCAGTAAGGGACCCAATAGAGAAGGGTGTCAAGCAAGGAGGTACCATCTCTCCAACTCTCTTTATCACATGTCTAGAAAAGGTTACCAAGGACACCGACTGAACAGGTGGCATGAGTATCAACGATGAGCAACTTATATATCTCTGAATTGCAGATAACACTGTACTCATCACTGAAACCACAGACCATGTTGATAGAACTGAACACTCAGAGGTTAGCAGTAGGTCTTAAAATGAACCACATGAAAACAAAATATATGTACTCAGAAGATGTAACACAAGGCCAAATAGAGGTGAGAAGCGATGAAATTGAGGTGGTACAGAAATATGTTTACTTAGGGCACAGTAAATATACATAGAGATATGGACACTGAAATGTCAAAGAGGATCTCTCTCTCCATATATATATATATATATATATATACATATATATATATATATATATATATACTGTCTTATTATCTTATTATTCACTCTTATTATCTTTTATACATCCAACCACGTGCTTTCACATACCAACTTTCTCACCTATATATATATATATATATATATATATATATGTATATATATAATTCATAGATGCAAACATCTGAGTGATTAAAAAGTCAGGTTCAAAACCATGAGGCCCCAAATTTGATCCCATTATGTAGCATGTTAGGCAAGAACCTTTACCATAGCATAGAGTAGATCTAAGCTTTGTCAGTGAGTTAAGACAGAAAAAAATTGTGTAGAAACCTATCAGATGATGTGTACCTGTAATTCAAAAGTCTAACCTTGTCACATTGCATCAGACTGATTCTACTCGAGAATTAGCTAAGAATAAGTGTCTGTGGAATACTCAGTCATTTCACATGCTAATTAAATGATCAGGTTGTCCAGTTGATCAAACAACTGAACACATGTCAAAACTGACAGGAGAGTCTATCATGTGTGCATGCATTATATAAGTGTTTTGGAGATATAAAACATTACATGACTGAATAGTGAAAAAGTTCATTCCTCGATCACAAAGTAAAGGAATTTCATCATATACTTCAGATTGTTGGCAAAACAGATGTCAAAGAAGATAACATCAGGACTTGGATAGAAGACAGGAAACAAAGACTTAATAGGAGGAAAAAAGTAAAGCAGATGAAGTTCATCCTTGTTGGTGACAGTAGAAATAGTGTGGATGAAGGAAATAACAAAAGTCAGACTTTGTTATAAGTCTGGTAACATTATTTTGTACATTGACTTGTTAACAGAATCTGATGCTTAGCAATAATTGTCAACAGCTTAGAGCCTAAACCCTTTAGCATTTAAACCAGTTATATCTGGTCCAAATAATCTACCTGTTTTATGTTCAAACTTGCCAGATCAGATATCTCACACCTACCCTAAATATATAGAGTCATATCTCTATGCATTTAGCCTTACTGTGAAATTAGAACTCTTAGGGATGAGGGGGGGGGGGGCCTTTATGGGCCTGATTTTACAGTGACAGTAAATGTGTATATAACCTTTGTTCATTTATTCACAACCCATACACTGTACTAGAACATTAATTAATAGACAGGCATTATGCTGGCACATCACAAGATTAAGTCTCTCACACACACACACTACACTTTCTTCAGATAAGAAAATACTGAATAAATATACCTGCTATTTTTTTAACATTGGACACTCATTTTGGTAACTTCAATACATTTAAACTACATCAAAAGTAAATACGTAATCTAGAGAATTTCAATAGATATTTTTCAAAACTAGCATAGGTGTAATGGTTTATTTGTCAGAAGAATACATCATTTTTACAGATGAATGGTAAAATTACTGCTAACTACTGAACCATAAAGTAGCTTTCCTTCAATTAAGCAAACTGAAACTGGCAGTTAGGTACCTTGTGAAAAAGAAGGTAAGATACCACATCAATTACATTAGTAGGATTTGAACTTATGATCATGTGACCAACAGCCTAGCACTTTAACATCTGCTGCTAATATATCCTCTAAAACTACAAAGAAATTTTCAGCTGCAAGAAGTAATAATCTCTTTTGTTATTTTTTATGTCCTCATAAAATTATGACCACAGGAGAAAATACTAAATATATAAAATTATGACCACAGACAGCTTACTGGAATCAGTAAAAGATAAAATTTTTCTAACACAATTCGTAACTGCTTTGACAACCTATTTGCTATTTGAAATTTCATTCATTCAAGTGGTCAGTTCCTATTGAATCAGTTTCACAAAACTGTTTAGATTTATAATTGGTGTCATTTCAATGATTAATGTCTAATATACATAAATCTCTGAGACCTTGCAACCACATTGATGAAATTATTATTTATTTATATCCTATTAAACCTAGCAGGGAACGTGAATGTCTACAGTTAGACAACTTGTATTTTCATTTTTGTAGTGGTTGTCACAGCTAGAGTGCCTTTGATTAAGAACCTACTTGATCAAGATTACCTATGCCTTCCAGTCACCAACACCTGTTTTACAAGTAAATTATTTTTTATTATTCCACTGGTCTGTGCACATCAAAATCAACAAAACTACTAAGTGACATAATATGTTGTTAATGGGAGACGTTAACAACTTCACCACTGCTCAGATGGTGTCAAAGTGAAGATACACGCTAACAGACACTCACAGTCCACACACACATACACACACATGCAGAGGACTGTAGTCAGTACTCAAAAACTTGAACTCCACCTCTGACTCCTCAATTTATAGCACTGCCAACTGACACCTCTAACTGTAATTGGACTAATCATGTATTTCTTATATCAATTGAAATCACACAGCATATGTGACCAATATAAATCCTCAGGGTATATTTTAGCATCATTATAAGCTCTAGAGTAGGGGTTCTCAACCATTTTTTATATATGGACCCCTTTGATTACTGTTTTATTCTGGTAGACCCAGCCACCATAGCTATTCAATGTTTAAAAACTAGTTTTATAGATACTTCTTTTCAAAATTCCTATTTTGTTTATGACACATTAACTTGTGTATGTTGAACTATGTAAAATGTTAGAGTAAGAAACCTAGCTGTTTCTTGCATTAAATACCAATATATACATCTAAAGCAAAATTTTTTCAGGGACCCTTAAAATACTATTGTGTATCTCCAATTTACTATCTAGTTGTATGGACCACCAAAAATCTTATATGGCCCCTGGTTGAGAACCACTGCTAGAGCATTGATTGAAGATAAAATTGAAGTGAACATGAAAATTATGTGGTAAAATACTGAAAAGTTTACTTTTACAGAATTTAATAAAGAAATACTGTATCCATAAAACAAAAGTTAAATCCAAATCCATATCCAAAATTAATTAACCACTTGTTCTTATAAGCACAACTGTTTCTGTCAGATCCTCCTTTAGAGAAGCCCTAAAATTTAATTTGATCATTTTCAGAGCAGAAAACAGTCAAATTAGTGTCAGTAAAGTTTAAAATGTTAATACAGTACATTTAGTCAATGTTGAAGTAGGTATGTTTTTTTACTCCGACTCTACAACCTTGAACACATATGTAAAATTGTCTTCATTTTAAATATCTTCCACACTAGCAAGGTTTGGATGGGTTATCATAGTTGAACTCATTTCTTATTCAGAATTACTGTACTTCTAGGGTGGAGAGAGGTCACACATGCTTCAGTAGTTTCTGTCTCCCAGATTTCACAGTGTATCAACCCAAAGGCTATGGTAGAAGACACTTGGCCAGGGCCCAACACAGTGGGATGGAACATGAAACCACAGGATTGCAAAGCACTTCATTACCACATAGCCTTCTTGTGCCAAGTCTGTGTGTGTGTGTGTGTGTGTGTATCATCATTATCATCATCGCTTAACGTCCATTTTCCATGTCGGCATGGGTTGGACAGTCTGACTGAGGTCTGGAGAACCAGCGGCTGCACTAGGCTCCAATCTGATCTGGCAATGTTTCTTTATATATACATATATATATGTGTATGTGTGTGTGTGTGTGTGTGTGTGTGTGTGTGTGTGTGTGTGTGTGTATATCGTGAAGACATATGTATGGTGGGTACAGAGGGCAGTAGGAACACCAATGTAAAATATATCTCAGGACAGAAAGTCTAATGGATATGGTTAAGTGGAGAAATACTGTTGTAGAAAGATCTAACTCACAAATAGAATGTGAAAAGTGGTGAAACAAACATATAAAAGGATTAAGCTGCTATTGCAACACTAAAGCAGGAAACCTCTATATGAAGGAGAATTTGAATAATCACAAAAGTCTTGCTGGAAATAGAACTAAATCTTCCTCCTAAGAGTCCTGAATAAGGAGACATTAGATAATGAAGTCTTACATGCTCTTAAAAAGGTAGGGTGGTCACAACTGGAATGACCGAATAAAAATTTGTCCAATCACACTTTACCTAGAGTAAATAAAAACAATTTCTGTACAAAAACCATTCCTTCCCCATTCTGCAGAAATATTTCAAGTAAGAGTATCTCACTAACATGGAGAGAGAGTATATCTTCTACTCAAAGAGAATACACCTTCCACACAGTCAGAAAATATAGTTTCTACTAAGCCAAAGAGAGTATATAGCTTCTACACAGTCAAATACAGTATATTGACTACATTGCACAATCCACCTCTCAGCCTGCAGCCTATTCTTTTGGTTCACTGCCAAAAAGATTTTTACTACTTCTCTACCATGATGGTTCTGCAAACAGCATTCTCACAGAGAAAGCTTCCACATTTACTGCCTGCTTTACATCCAACTTCAAACACACTGCACAAATCTCCTCCAAAACTATATCTCTCCACTCTGCCAAACCCACTATCATGTACACCAAGTGCAAACGTACCTCCTGCTGCTTCAAATCAATGAGGACATTGGTTTGACCATGTTCTTCCATTACACTTAAAGTGTCTCCAAGCTAGTCAAACTCCTTGATATGTTTCTCAACAGGGATATATCCTAATCACTTGAAACACTACAGAGTATCCACTTCCCAAGAAGAGCAACCCCTCTATGTCAACTATCATGTGATCACTTCACTTCCAACATTTAAGATGATGAAGGCAGTCATTAAGAACAACTTTCTCTAGCACCTCAACTCCCTTTTCCTCCTTAATAATCACTTCCTTTCATAAATCTATATCTACTGGAAGTTTCCATTTCCTACATCCTTCACCAGTGAACCTTCAACTCTGAAAAATTTGGCAAAACAATATTATTGTATTTGACATTAGAGAAGAATTTTACCACATATGGTGCTTGAACCTCCAAGAAAAACTACCTGCCTATGGCATTCCATCACCACGAAGCTCTAGGACGAGATGGATTGGAAGTTTCTTATCACACAACATCATTGAAATACATGTCTCTTGGAGCCACACACTATTAACTATGATATGCCCCAAGATTCAGTTTGTACTCCTTTCACTACCATCCTTGCCATCCCCTCCAATACATATATAACAGACACAGAAGTCTGGTGCAGTCTTCTGCCTGGTCAGCTTCTGTCAAACCATCCAACCCATGCCAACATAGTTGGCGGACGTTAAACGATGATGGTGATTAATACATGTGGAAAAAAATGGAAAAGAGCAGATGGTGGTGGTGGTGGTGGTGGTAATGATGACGATGATGATGATGACAATATACTGCAGTGTCTTGACATGCTGGGGCACCACCTTGAAGAATTTTAGTCAAATGAATTGACCCCAATACTTATTTTGAAAAGCCTGGTATTTATTCTATCAGTCTCTATTGCTGAACCACTAATGTTATGGGGACATAAACACACTAATACCAGTTGTCAAGTAGTGGTGGCAGATAAACACACACACACACACACACACACACATACAAGAGGCTTCTTTCAGTTTTCATCTACCAAATCCACTCACAAAGCTTTAGTCAGCCTGAGGCTATAGAAGATACTTTCTTAAGTTGCCATGCAGTGGGACTAAACCTGGAGCCATGTGGTTGGGAAGCAAACTTCTTAGCACACAGCCACATATATATATATATATATATAAATATGTAAATATATAAAAAATAAAAAGATAAAGAGAGCAATGGTAAGGTTGGAGAAATATTTTATGGATAGAGTCTTACAGCTGTTTCTGGGAAGATCCAGTACTTCCCTTCATCGGAGACAGAAAAAATAAAGTAATCTATTATTATATCCATAGGCGGATATTTTTAGTATGAAGTGGTAAAGAGTGTGATGCGCTGAAAAAAGAGAGAACAGTACTTGAAGTGTAGTCTCATTCCAGTAGTAAAAATCCGTGTAGAAATCCGTGTAAAGTAATCCTTATGGGGATAATCCGGAAATGGATTTTAGCTTGTTTACTTGAAGAATGGCCAAGTCAAGTGAAGGATGAGCGGTAATTAGGTCAAGTCATGAAGACAGAATGTGAAAGGGGATGGAGGAGAGATAGAGGTGAAGGATGGTAGAGGTATACTATAATGGTCAGTTGATCTTACAGGATAGAGGGGATGAGCATATAGAGAGAAGGAGGGAAGGGGGGAGATAAGGTTAAAAGGTCTAGTGGGTAGGAAGGAATGCGCATATGTAGTATATAGGTGGTGGGGGTATGAGTGATAAACCAAGGATAGAGATAAAGGGAGATATGGGTGGGAAAGGTAGTTAGTAGTATCATATTCAAGAGTGCAGCCAAACCTATTTATAGATGGTGGAAAGGGATTGAAAGAAGTGATGTCTGTATGCGTAGGTGGTGTTGTAGTGAATTAGAGAGTAGAAGAAATAGATTTGGGGGTATATATATATATGTGGTGATATGATCGAAAGAAAATAATCCTATTCAAAAGATAGTAAAAGATAGTTTTTGCCAGGTTGAATAGGTTGCCTGTTGGGGGTCGTGTAATTATGTTGCGTGATCGTTTGTGCAATTTTGCTTGTGATAGAACTTAAATGTGTGGAAAGAGCGGTGATTGCAGTTGCTAAACGCTTCGTTGTATCGATTAAGTAGAGTGGGAGAATTGTATTTTAAAATATGGAACGCCTCCGTAAGGCAAAGCTTGCAGTTGGAGCGCTGGCCCTGGTATCGAGTTCCAGAATCTAAGATGTACCATTTTAAGGTGTATTGGGTATTTTTGCTTTTGAGGTGATGAATGTGATTGGCTAATGTAGATTTACTGTGTTTGTCGTATCTAAAAGAGTGCATATGTGCTGCGTAGCGATGTTTAAAATTTTTAGTTGCACCAATGTATGTAGCAGTAGAGTTATGTAATAGATTTCTCACAGTGCATTTATATATTACATTGTATCTTACGCAATGTGTTTGAAGCGGACAAATAGTCCCGGAGCGACAGTTACAAGTGTAGGAGGCTAGAGGGTTGCATATGCTGGTGGGTGAGTTATTATTATTGGAGGATATGTTATTGGGGGATGTGTAGGAATCTAGATCAATGGAATTATTGTTATGGCTATTTGTCCTATTAATGTTATTATTGGTATTGTTATTATCTAGAATATTAATGGGTTGGGATCCATTGTGGTTTTGTTCTAGTGTACGAGCGTTAGTGTTAGAAGAACGTATATTAATGTCCGTGTTGGGTGTATGTGTGGGTCGGGTGCTGGCGCTAGCGTAGTTATGGTTGCTTAGGTTTTAGTAATAGAGCGAGAGTTTATGTTTGTTAGAAGCTGCTATAATAGATTCAAAGTTAGGAGTGGTAGAATACGATAATTTTAAAGCGGATCTGTTGAATACAGAGTGGTATTTATGTTGTCATGGGAAGTTAGAATCTAGTATTTTAAAGAAAGATTTGGCTAGGTTCCTAGTGTTAAGAGAGAATTGGGGGGGGGGGTGTACCATAGGATGGAGCGGCCACCGCTTTTTTGGGGGGTTCTGTGCATGTTGTAATTAAGGTGTTTAGGTGGAGGGCAATTGTCCATACTTTTGGTAGGGCTATCTGATTTAAACATCCTAGATTTAGCCCTAGTGTTATAGGTGTGATTGTGGGGTCTGTTTGAATATGTGGGTGGTTGGTTGTGGTTTTGATTGATGTTATGTCTTTGGGGTGCGATTTGTGATATAAATTGTTTAAGTCTGGTGTTATGGATATATTTTATTCGTTGGGAGAAACCACTAGCCGCTAGTGCTTGATTGTAGTATGGAGCGTGATTGTTAAAGATTTCTTCGGAAGAGGATAGATCAGATATGCGGGTAGAGATACCTATGATTATGTTATCGAAAGTAGATCTGTGATGATTAGATTGAATATTGAGGTATTTTAGGTACTGGTTGGGTTTATGATAGGGGGAGTGCTGCGAGTTAGATAGGTTCAGAGAAACGTCCAAGAAGTTAGCCGTTTTGTATGCGTTTTCAAATGTTATTGATAGATTCATACCTGAGAAAAATTTGTATAGATCCTTTTTTGTCCTCTCAATGGAAGATTTGTTAGTAGTCTTGGTAATAAGTAAAGTGTCGTCCCTATATAGACCACCATGGATGTTAGGGAAGTGTTCTCTCTTTTTTCAGCGCATCACACTCTTTACCACTTCATACTAAAAATATCCGCCTATGGATATAATAATAGATTACTTTATTTTTTCTGTCTCCGATGAAGGGAAGTACTGGATCTTCCCAGAAACAGCTGTAAGACTCTAATCCATAAAATACTTCTCCAACCTTACCATTGCTCTCTTTATCTTTTTATATATTTACATATACACACGCTAATATACGACTTATAATCCCCAATCCTGTTCATACAACTGGGGCAAACTAGTCGGTATACAGCACTTACTCGGTATTACTTGTATCCTCTTGGGTTTGGTTAAATCCAATACCCTCCTCAACCTTATATATATATATATATATATATATATATATATATATATATATATATATATATATATATATATATATATAGAGAGAGAGAGAGAGAGAGAGAGAGAGAGAGAGAGAGAGAGAAAGAGAGAGAGAGAGAGAGGGGGGAGAGAGAGAGAGGGAGGGAGAGAGTATTCACAAAAAAAAACAAAAGACAAAGACAGGTGGTGTAGACAACAAACAGATCGTCATCGTCATCGTCTTTTAATGTCCGCTTTCCATGCTAGCATGGGTTGGACGATTTGACTGAGGACTGGTGGACCAGAAGGCGACACCAGGCTCCAATCTGATTTGGCAGAGTTTCTACAGCTGGATGCCCTTCCTAATGCCAACCACTCCGAGAGTGTAGTGGGTGCTTTTACGTGCCACTGGCACGAGGGCCAGTCAGGCGGTATTGGCCATGTATTAGTTTAACGCTCGGGAAGTGAAAAAGTCTTAAACATTTCGAGCCAACGCTCTTCCACAGAAAGGAACACAGAAAGAAACAAGGAGAGAAAATAAAGAATGTGTAGTGGCTAGCGATCTATCATGGCGAATGCCGATGCCGATATATATATACAGGGTGCAATGAATAAACTGTCATCTAAATTATGCAAAAATGAAAATAACACTGATATCTCATTTTAACAGATATATTTACCAAAATTACATAAAAATATCTTGAAATACTACAGAGTAAATTTATTCAATAAAATTGCTATTGGCTTCAACTACAGCCTCCAGACAACTTTGGAATCTCCAGCAATTCTTCTGAACAGTCTCCTTGTTTAAGTTGGTGAATGTTGCCATAATCCTGGCCTTTAGTTCAACTTTGGTGTTACAAGGAGTTTTGTTGATCCCTCGCTCAACTGCGCCCCACACATGATAATCAAGAGAGTTGAAATCTGGGTAGTTAGGTGGCCAGATGTTAGGGGTGATGTGGTTGCAGAAATTGTCTGACAGCCATAACTAGGTTCTCCTGCTTGTGTGGCATGGTGCAGAGTCATGTTGCCAGACATAGGGTCTTCCACTAGCTACCCTCCTGACCCAAGGTAGCACTACCTCATCCAGGCACTTGATGTAGGCATCCATATTGAGTCTGAGGCCATGTGAGAAGATGAATGGAGGCATAACATTGCCATCACTAGTGATCACTCCAAACACCATGATGGTGACTGGAAGTTTGATTTTTATCACTCTCAATACATATCCTCAGATTGCACCATCTTCAGATTGACACCCAAACCATGCTAGCATGGGTTGGACGATTTGACTGAGTACTGGCGAGCCAGATGGCTGCACCAGGTTCCAATCTGATCTGGCAGAGTTTCTACAGCTGGATGCCCTTCCTAACGCCAACCACTCCAAGAGTGTAGTGGGTGCTTTTACGTGCCACCAGCACAAGGGCCAGTTACACAGTACTGGCAACAGCCACGCTCAAATGGTGTTTTTACATGCCACCTGCACAGGAGTCAGTCCAGCGGCGCTGGCAACGACCTCGCTCGAATGTTTTGTTCACATGCCACTGGCACCCTTGTATAGATTAAAAGACTGTAAGTCAGAGTTTCATGTGACAGATATAGGACCATGCAAGGCCCTTATTTATTTTTAGATCACTAAAACAGCCACAAAACATTACAATATAAATACACAAAAACACCTACCAAAGATTAAAGGCTAGTACCATTTTTAGACATGATAGCTGATATACATTTTCATAGTTATGCTAACTCTTTTCACAATAAACTTAACTCTGACACTAAGAATTTCAAGAAGTCTAAAATTTCCTAAATAAAACCAACAACCTGTACAAATTAGTAATAAACCACATCTACACTATTACTTAAGTAGAACATCACTAATAACTATAGAAATAATACACTGGTATATATTAATATTGAGGGGGAAATTCAATGCAGAAATTGAGATTATAAAATAAGCAAGAATGTCATGCTAAATGCGAGGTGTACCTGACACTTTCAGACAACAAAGCAGTTTTATCTCTAATCCAAAGTGTAAGTTAATTAATCCAGCTAAAGCAGATATAAAATTGATCATTAAGAAAATCTTAAGATTAATAGCATTAGAAAGGCAACCAGACTCCAATAATAGGAAAACAGCAGTACAGTCATAAATTGGTTTTAAAATATTAATAAACATCTATGTTCACCAAATTTGAGAGTTGATTTTTAACTATTTGATCTCTTATATTTATAAGCACCTTAAAATTCACCAGAAGATATGACATAGAGATTATTATGCATACAAGAAAGACTTCACTCTCTGAATAAAAAAATTAGATCCCACAGGTTTGTTCAACATCAGTCTGAGGTTTGAATGTCAGATATATGTGATCTCATGAGCGTATACATATTGTGATGTATGAAACCAGCACAAAATTTGCCACATCAAACATACGATATAGATGATAGGCTAGCCACCTCTCATTATGTCAATAGGCAAGACCTCGTTGACACATTCAAGAATCTTACCTTAAAATAACCATAACCACTAACTTTGCTATTGTATGCTACCGTGATATCACTCTCAACTTACAAACTGTACATTTAATCAAGCAAGAAATACATATATTACAAATGCTCCTGTCACTCTCCAATAATCTTTAATAAACTAATTTGTAATACCAGTAAAATTTCTGATATCACTTCATACAAAGAAATATAACAAGAGTGTTTTGATAAATACCACCAAACATTTTTTAGTCCTAATATATAAACACTTCCTAACTCACTATAAGATACTCTTCAAGTAGAGCTGTATAAAAGTTAATTACAACTGTACCCCTATCATAAAAATACACTACATACAAGAATACCAATGTATGCCTACTCAATGATGTAATGCAGAAGTAATAATAAATGAAAAAGTCACCTCTGTTAAACTTAACCAAACAGAGTGTAAGCACATCATGGAAAATTTAAACAAAGCTACTTAAAAATACTGCTTTCAGGTATGCTGGGGAAAAGTTTCATTCTGCCAATTTTCCCTTGCAAAGCATTGGTTGGTCCAAAGCTATATCAAAAGACTCTTGCCCATGGCACTATGCATTGAGATCAAATACTTGGTTGCAAGGCAGACTCTAAACAACATAGTCATGCTAGATAAGCAGTAAGGCTGAGCACTTTAAGTGCATTAAATGTCATGGCAGACTGACAAGGTGAACATCTAGGACATAAGATTTAGCCAAAACAACAAAGACATCAACAAACAAACATGAAAAAGAAAAAAAGAAAAAAATTTCTTAATATAATGCCTGCAGTGTACTAGATTTACAGTTAATTTATAGTTTCAGTATAAATAATTTGTCAATCACATTCTACAAACTATTAAATCTTATTCATGCAGTTTATATATTTTGTTTACAGATGCTGATCTCTATTTTTCTTATAGATTTTGAATTCTAACAGGCACAAGGCTTCAAATTTTGGAAAGCTCAAACTCCAGTTCATGATGAAGACACATGATAAACTACTTGATTAAATAGCTTGTCCTATTAAGCATCATGTGTAATTTTGTCAGATGAGCAATGAAAATATTAAATGTCTACAAGTGGCTTATTAAACTTTATTTCCTCATTGTCATAAAGGCATTGAAGTTTAAGTAGATACTTATTCTGTCTTTCTCTCTCTCTCTCTTCAACCTCAATTGCACTAAATAATTACAAATTTGCTCTGCTCAGTTTGTTAATTTCATAAAAATGACCTGGTTCTTATCATAATCAGTATTGTAAGAAAATTATGAAAACTAGAAGAACTGACTCTAGTGAACTAAGAAATCATAAAAATGTTGGAATCCTAACTTCTTATCTAGTGAACAATAAATCGTCATTGGTTATAGGTTTCTAATAGGCCAGTGACTGGGTCACTGCATTTTTGATGGCAAGAACAAAGTGCAAGTAAGTTAGAGTAGACAAATAAAGCTTTCAAAAAGCACCAATTTTTCAGCTTTTTCACCTATATTTACAACCTTCACACACCCACGCACACAGTGCAAGCTTCTATACAGTCTCTGTCTACTAAATACCTTTCACTAGGTACCAGTCAACTCAAGACTACAGTAGTAGACATTTGATCATTGAATCATGTGGTAGTGAGGTGAATTTCTTAACCACACAGCTATGCTTGCATCTACAATAAAAATAGCACTATTAATGATCAAGAAAGGAAGATATATATTCATTACCAGAAGCTCTCAGAGTGCTTGGCATTAGGAAGGGCATCTAACTGTAAAAACCTTGCCAAACCAGATTGGAATCTGGTCCAGCTCCCAGCTTACCAGTTTTCAAACTGTCCAACTCATGTCACCATGGAAAGTAGATGTTAAACAATGATGATGATGATGAAGCTAAAGAGAGAGCCTCCACATGGTCACTTAATCTACAAGAAATAAAAACCAAATCTCCATCAAATCCATCAAAAGCCTCATTAGATAATATAGTCTTCAATACACTAAGTGTAAATAAAAGAAGTTACAGCTGAATGACTTAGACCACAGAACTATTAGATCAAGGTTGACAACAATCTATTGCATTTACATCTGAGTTATTTCCATGATGCTACAAGGTTTTGGTGACTCCCAACTTTTAACTAGTATCCTAGTTTTAGCTATTATTTTCTTTAAACTTGTTATCTCAAAACTACTCTTTTTGGCAACCTTCCAATCAATGAAGTTTTTACTATTTTCTATACATGCCACAGTACAGAAAATGAAGTCCTAATAAAAGCCTTATAAGGCAACAAGCTGACAGAATCTTTAGCATGTTGAACAAAATATTTAGCGGCATTTCTTCCAGCTCTTTATGTTCTGACTTCAAATCACACTGAGGTCAACTTTGCCTTTCACCCATTAAGGGGTCAATAAAACGAAGTACCAATCAAGTACTGGGGTGAATGTAATCAACTTGCCCCCTCCTCTCAAAAGTTGCTGGCCTTGGACTCTGCCATGGATCAGTGTCCCATTCAGGGGTAATGTTGTGATCTCAGTCACTTATAAGCCATAGAAACCAAGTGACCGGACAAGGATTCAAGAAAAAACAAAAAGAAGAAACTATCAGGTCATCCCATAAGTTCTGTCCGATTTTACTTCTTTTAAAATTGAATGAAATTTAATAGTATTTTAGAATGTCTAATGGAATTAAAAATTATTTTTATGCATTTGTGTACATTTAAACTAATTAAATATTATTTTACAGACTAATAGAATTAAAATTTCTTTGATTAAAACACTTTCTAACATGGAGGTATACAAAAACCATTTCAGGCACATAATGCTTTATGAGTACAAAAAAGGAAACTCTACAGCCGAAGTGACTCGAAACATACACTCAGTTTATGGGAAAGAATGCTTGAATGAAAGAACTTGCAGAAGATGGTTTGCAAAATTCAGAAGTGAAGATTTCAGCCTTGAAGATGAAGATCGAACAGGACATCCAGTTGAGTTTGATGATAAGCTCCTTGAGGCATTACTTGAAAAAAATCCTGCATTATCAGTTGAAGAATTGGCAATAAAGCTTTGTTCAAACTATACAACTGTTCATCGTCATCTTCAACAACTTGGAAAGGTTCCTAAACTTGGAAAATAGGTGCCTCATGAATTGTCCGAAAGCGACCGCAAATCCTGAGTTGACATCTGCTCTTCTCTCCATTCTCGCGAACTCATTTCACCCTTTTTAGATAGACTTGTGACTGATGACAAAAAATGGATCTTCTATCGAAATGTTAAACGTCATAAACAGTGGCTTGGTAAAAGGGAAAAAGCTCAACCACAACCGAGAAGGGAACTTCATGGGAAAAAGGTTTTTCTCTCTATCTGGTAGGATTGCAAAGGAGTAATTCACTTTGAATTGTTACCACCTAATGCAACAATCAATGCTCAAGTCTACTGTCAGCAATTAGAGTGTTTGAACCAAGCTTTAAAGAAAAAAAGACCTGCTTTAGTGAATCGAAAAGGAGTGATGTTTCAACAGGACAATGCGCGACTCCACACTGCAAAGATCACATCACAGAAGATCAAAGAGCTTGGTTGGGAAAAAATTCCTCATCTACCTTATTCTCCCGACCTTGCTCCTTCAGATTACCATTTGTTTCATAGTTTACAGAATCATTTGGGGGACATAACTTTCGCAAGCCAAGAGGAGGTCGAAACTGAAATTTCAGAGTTCTTCGCTTTGAAACCAAAAGACTTTTACATTGATGGGATTAAAAAGCTTGTAAATAAATGGAAGGGAATCGTAGATAATCAGGGAAAGTACATTGATGATTAAATATAACATTTGAAATTTATATAACATTTGATCACTTATTTTCTTTATTCAAAATTCAGACAGAACTTATGGGATGACCTGATATATAAGTACAACAAATACAAAGAGTTAGCAGTCTCAAGTAGGAAATTACATATGTACCCAGTAATGGAACAGTTGAAAATGAAGCAAAGTGCAATTAGATATTAGTGTACCATGCTACAGGCCTTTATGCTATAGGTTCAGTTCCTCCTATAACATGCTGACTTCATGGTTGAGTAATTAGTGTGAAAAGAATATTTAGGTGTAAATAACTAGTTCCTCAAATCTATACATTTTGATCAACTAAACAACTCAGTTGGGAGTGAAGTTGAAATATTACGACAGACTGACAGTGGAAAATAACAAGAAACAAATCATAGATATTTAGATCGAAATCATAAAGACTACTCATGAAAGTTTTCTTCTTTTTTAGTCATTGTTGTTTAGCTGCAGATCAAACTTACACAAGCAACCCATAAGCAAAGGCATTTCATCTGTGACCATTATGTCATGTTTAGGACTACATTATCCCATATGTCCTTTCCATTTCCAAGTTATTACCATAAAAAAACAGCCAATATAGAGATCCCTTCAGAAGTGGACAAGTGACAATGTAGATGTTTTTTTTTTAAAGAGCATCAAACTTTTATATTTTAGAACAGCATTCCTAAGCTAGCAACTCAATCATGACAGTTAACTTGAATAAAATATGTTCACTCAGAGTGCAATACAATGACTATACACGTTTTCAAACATATATACTTCATAATAAAAAACATTTCTTAATTTCAAATCTGTACTGGTATGCAAATCAACTTATTCACATGTAAACTAAGAAGCATTTGTTGCAAACCACTTGCCTTTCAAAACCATAGCAACTGCAGTTACCATAATAACTTGTGTATAACACACAAATTTGTGGGCAGTGAAATTTCAGGAAAAGTATATTTCATGAATAATATGAATCTCTACAAGAATTAGAGAAGAAATTTCAGATGTGGAAGCAAGGTCTGGAATAAAAGAGCCTTAGAGTTCATTTAGTGAAGACCAAAGTCATAGTAAGTAGGAGAGCAGACAACTTACTAATGAGAGAGGAAGTAGAAAAGGTGAGAGACTACCTCACAAGTTGCTTGGTGACCCAACTGGTGTTAGTGGCATGTAAAAAGCACCAATGTTGGTGCCACATAAAAAGCACCCAGCACATACTGTAAAGTGGTTGGTATTAAGAAGGGCATACAGCTGTAGATACCATGCCAAAACAGAAAAGGAATCTGATGCAGCTCTCTAGCTTGCCAGTTCCAGTCAAACCATGCAATCCATGTCTGCATGGAAGACTGATGTTAATGACAACGAATATACATTATTATTATTATCATTATTATTATTATTATTATTATTAATTATTATTAAGGTGGTGAGCTAGCAGAATCATTAGCATGCTGGGCAAAATGCTTCACAGCATTTTGTTTGTCTTTAAGTTCTGAGTTCAAATTCCACCGAGATCAACTTGCCTTTCATCCTTTTGAGGTTAATAAAATAAGCACCAGTTGTGTACTGGAGTTAATGCAATCAATGAGACCCCGCCCCCAAAGTTTCAGGCCTTATGCCTTTAGTAGAAAGGATTACCATTACTACTACTACAAGGCCATGAGCTGGAAGAATGGCATGTTCGATAAAATGCTTAATGGCATTTCTTCCAACCTATTATGTTCTGAGTTCAAATTCCAATGAGGTTAGCTTTGTCTTTCTTCTTTCTGGGAATTGAAAAATAAGTACAAGTTGAACACTAGAGTTGACGTAATCAACTAAATTCCTCCCACTAAAACTGTTGCCCTTGTGCCAAAATTTGAAGGCAGTGAGGTGATAGAATCATTACCACACTGGACAAAACTTTCAGCAGCATGTTTCAGCTCTTTACATTGTGAGTTCAAATTCCACAGAGGTCAACTTAGCCTTTCATTCTTTTGGGGTTGATAAAATAAAGTACCAAGTACTAGGGTCAATGTAACTGACTAACACTCTCCCTCTAAAATAACTGGCCTAAAATAGCTGAAACCATCATTATTATTGTTACACAATAAAATGAGTGCAATATATAATAAAATACAGAGTGACTTTGTTTATTGAACAATATTTCAATAGTATCTCTGTCTTCCTCAGGTTAAAATAAAACAAGAGTAATGAAAAAATGGAAAATACACAGAAATGTGGAGATTCAAAACTTCAACTGGACTATATTGTTTGTAACTGGTTAAAACAAGGACAAAGAAGAAAAAATAGAAAATAAAGAAGGAAAGAAATCTCAAATCAAAACTTGTTGCATAAATCTGATGGAGCTTTTTTTTTTTGCTTATCATCCCCAGGAAATACATTAGAAATTTACAAATATAATTGTCTTCATGTGTTTTGAGGATTGAAAGTTCAGTGTAGTCAGAATATTTTCTGAGAATGTGTCAAGGAATAGCATCACACCCTTGGGGAGAGGGATGAACAAAGTGACAGGAGAGTTCCATAAGATTTATATAAAACTTTTTGACTCTAAGAATTCTCTTCTTTTTTCTTCTTGTTTTAACCACTTACAAACAAGCATAACTTGATTTTTTTCTTCTTTTTACCTTGGAAGGAAGGAATTTTTGAATTTCTACATATTTTCCAGTGTTCTTGTCATATTTTGAACCTATGGCAGACTGATGTACTGTTGAAATACTGTTAAATAAACTCAATGTGTATTTTATTACATGAAAAAGTGCCACACCCTAACAGTTGAGGGAACCCATGGAAGAGGTAGGCCCAGGAAGACCTGGGCTGAGGTGGTGAGGCAAGACCTTCGAACATTGGGCCTCACCGAGGCGATGACTACTGACCGAGACCTTTGGAAATGTGCTGTGCGTGAGAAGACCCGGCAAGCCAAGTGAGATCGTTGCCAGTGCCCCTGGACTGGCTCTTGTGCGGGTGGCACATAAGATGTACCATCTTGAGCGTGACCGTTGCCAGTACCGCCTGACTGGACTTTGTAGGGTTTTCAAGCGAGACCGTTGCCAGTGCCCCTGGACTGGCTCTTGTGCGGGTGGCACATAAAAGACACCATTTCGAGCGTGGCCGTTTTCGTGCGGGTGACACGTAAAAGCACCTACTACACTCTCTGAGTGGTTGGCGTTAGGAAGGGCATCCAGCTGTAGAAACTCTGCCAAATTAGATTGGAGCCTGGTGTTGCCATCCGGTTTCACCAGTCCTCAGTCAAATCGTCCAACCCATGCTAGCATGGAAAGCGGACGTTAAACAATGATGATGATGATGGCACTCATCTAATTTTCTATTTACCTACATGAAAAATTATGTCAAACATCATTATTATTATTATTAACGTTAGGTTAAAATTTAATGGTTAATGAGATTTATTATAAATAATGACCAAAATACTTTGAAAAAATTTATGAACCTTCAACAAAATGGCAAAAAATTCAAACATCTGAACTTTACCAGAGTAGCCTGTAAACATTTACCTGCTTTAAAGTCGAAATTGTGGAAATAAGTGTGTGCGTGTGTGTGTTTTCAAACTTGTTTACTGAAAGCCGTGTTATTTTCTGTGACTTGAGGTGAAACAGCAACAACAACAATAAAACCAATAAAAGAATCTACATACAAAATTAAAGAACTTGAATGGAAAGCCTGTTTCTAAACAGCAATCCTCTTCAATATGAAACTATATAAAAAGTAAGAATAATACTTATATTTATGTCCTGAAGGCATTAAAAATGACGTCTGTTAACAGAAGTCCCTTTTAGCAATTTAACTATGGGTTGATTGTAGTGAACTTACTTAGGGCCACCCAAATTTCCCTTAAACATTCTATTGTCGTGTGTGTGTGTGGGGGTGGGGGGGCGTGTATGTGTGTGGGTGGGGGGGGGGGCGTGTGTGTGTGTGTGTGTGTGTGCATTTATATGTTAATGGGCAAGACATGGGTGTAGTAGATAGTCATGTTGCAAACAACTACAAAAACATTTTAAACTCTCCAACTGGTTTCATATGTGACTTTATAGATAAATTGTGTAATTTTAGATCATTAAAAAAAAAGTAAATAGCATTTAGTTTTCATGCAAAATGGACACCATTAATTTCTTGGTTTAAAAAAATTGTGAACTAATATGAATATATATAACAGTTCAACACCTCTTTCACATTTGAGGAGTATATCTTCAAGTATCATCTCACAGTAAGACTATATCTTTGCATACATACTTTTCTACAGATTGAGTTTACAAAACAAGGAATTTTTTTTTTTCTTTTAATAACTGCTAGCAAAATATACATCATAAAAAACTACAATGATATCATAAAAACTACTATGCAAGGAAAGATGCAATAAATACATTATTCAAAATGCTATCAATAATAAAAACTCCTTCACATTCTATTTCTTTAACATTTTCAATATTCAATAACTAAAGTATTTTTCTTTTAACCCTTTAGCATTCAGATTAGGGTTAGTAATTTGTCAAAAGTAATTTTTATTTACTCACATCGTTTTGAATAAATCATGCATTATCTCACAGTTTTGAGATTTCAATGATGATTATTGTTTATTTTTAGAATGATATTGTAGGATAAGTGTGAGAGACCAGATCTGGCAGGTTTGAACATAAAACAGATAAACTAGTTGGGCCTAGTTTGACCCAAATGCTAAATGCTAAAGGGTTAATACAGAGGTTGCAAAATATAGAAATACAGGTAAACATGTAACTATATTTTACAAAATATATGATAATTTAGTTTATTCAAGGCAATGGTTTAATTCAAATACCATCAAAATGATAAACAGTAGTAGAACATAAGTGCAATGATGGCATATTTCTTAATGAGACAGCTTCATACCAGCTTTGTATTACGTGTGAGTTCACATCAATGGTAGCTTGTAGTGTGCGAAAGTGGCTAAATAAGAGCTGTTCAGATCTTGCACGAAAGACAGGGTCATATTTAATGAGATGATGACATATTCTAACTATAAAAGTGATTGAAGATAATAAGTTCGTACCACAGTGTTCTAGAAGCAATTTACTTGATATTTATTGCAGGAAATAGTCAAGTCTTATTTATGAAGATCTCACATCTTTAAAACTTCACTAGCTAGGTTTTTCATAATCTCTGGTGACCTTTCATTGTAACCACATATCAATAACATAGCAATAACTGAATCTCAAAATCTAGGCTTCCTCTTCAGAGATAGAAAATACTTTGTCTTTGAACAGTAAGTGACAAAGCACCACTACAAACCACCTTACTGTTCATATAATTGGAATGAAGTAGCTGCTACATACAAACATTTTGGACTGCATCCAAAATAAGGCCATCCAGCTGAATGACAAATCTTCACTTGTAAACACGCAAAACACCTAGTCAACCAACTTGACGCATCTTCTCCCTGTCATTTCTGCTATGACTAAACAGTTTCTGCTCTTCTGAACTAGTTAGCTATGTATCACCTCCACTAGCACACCTATCTTTCCTCATTTTTTCACTCCAACTGTCTCAACACTAAAACTCTCTACTAAACAATTTTCTTCATCTCATATACTCAGAATTGCCTTATAGCTTCATGTCTTCCCTAATAAGCTTTAAGTCAAACATTAACTGTCCTAACTCTCTCAATCTGAAAACACCTGCAAAAGGTTTGGGTTCTGCCTCTCTTTACCGAATTAAATGATTTTTTTTTTAATAAAAAAAAAAGGGGGTAAGAAGGCATCAATGACTTATCTTTATACAAGGAAATATGGTCATGGATAAACAAAGAGTTTCTAGGAAACAAATCATCTTTTTGAATATTTTACAGGAATCAGTAAATAAGTTAAATTAGGATTAACATAAGTCATGTTGCTTCAGGAAAATCAGTTTTGAAAGACAATTTTTGATATCAGAATGAAGTCAGAAAATCACCAAAAACTGTAAGTTAAGATATCTAGTGAGAATTGGTTAAGGATGTTTGAGTTGGGAAAGTGCCCAAGTACCATAACTATCAGCCAGTGTGTTACAAGTTGTTTACCATATAGGTTTGTACCCATATATCTATGTTACATGCTGTAAGACAGCGGAGAAGAGTAAACCAAAGACTTGGAATAGAGAGAAAGAGTAGTTTGATTTTAGGATGGATGGTCATTGCAGTATCACTGTTGTCTCTCTCCGTGTAGTGCATAGGTTTAGTATATAGTTCTAAGTAGAACCATTGAAGACTATCTTCTAGGGCATGGGATCATAGTAATACAACAGGAGACTATCATATAGTGTATAGGTCATAATAATGCCACTGGTGTCTGTCTAATAATGTATACATCATATTAGTACCACTGAAGACTATAAAAATGAATGGATCATTGTAGCATCACTAATATTTGGCACTTGCAAATGTTATAATTAAACCATTGATTACAGCAGTACTTACTGGACAGTACATACAGAATATCAAACTGAAGTCTACACTGACAAGCATCAAAACACTGATCATTTAGGTGGTTAGCCTATTAACACAATCATCTGCACATTCTCTCTCACAGACACACATGTAATAGATTATTTCAAAAGCTTAGAAAGCTAACTAGAAATGGTTGGTAGTTTTCATTACATAGGAGACATAATTAACAGTGAAAGTAGGTGTTCTAAAAGTATAGTTACCAGAATAAGAAAATGGTAGCAAAAGTTCAGGGAACTATTGCTTCTACATCATTACAATGGGATTCTTTCTCCAAGAGAAGAGCAAATATCATGATGCTTCTGTGATGTTGCATGGTAACAAAACACAGACAGTAAATGTAGAGGATGTGTGAAGACTAGAAAAAATGAGGCAAACATGCTCCACTAAATATGTAATGTTAATGTGTATGTACAACCCACAGGGCACAAATGAACTGTGAGAAAAACTGGGTATAAGAGAAATCATGAGATGCTGTCATAAAAATGTAAATGCCCCCAAGGGTGCAGATAATGCCTGGTTTCATTATATTAAAGTGATGTAAGATAAATATTTTCATGAGTAGGATGTTATCTTTCACAGATAGCAACAGCTAGGGCTAATTGTACCAATGTAAAATAAAATGACCTGCCCAGAAACTCAAGAAAATACCCTTGACAGATCTGAACTCAAGATCTTTCAAATAATCTATATCATTTTACAACTGCTTTTTCATGGTAACATAGGTTGGATGAATTTGTTCCAGCATAATGCCAAGCCATTTGATTTATTGGTCCTTCTTCATCTGATACATACACAACAAAGAAAATCACCAATCTTTGTTTCTTTTAATTTCTTGTTTTTGATATACAATTTTAAATCTTGCTACAGCCATTGTGTTGTGTATCTGAGTAAGGCACATAGTTCATTGCTCTAGGCTGACTGGCAACCAAGTCTGTCTGAATTTTATAGTAACTCGAGCATCCAGCAAAATAAATAAATAAATACCACTACATCTAGATAGGGAAATTTTTAAGGAAAAATTCAATGTAAAATCAGTATAGTGTGTGAATGTGTGTGTGTGTGTAAAATATCCATGTAATTCCATATGTAAAATGTTACAAATATTTAAATCATACACCTCTTATGCAGCTATTGTTGCAATGAACACAATATAAAGTAAATTCCTACACTCTGTATATAGAACAAAGCTATTTCTTTATTACAAGTTAACAATGACTTTCACTTTTAACTAAAGCTATGTTCACTACAGATATATTTACAAGATCTCCAACTGATTTTGTAATAAGGTTACTTGTACTGAATGTCTTACAGGCATCAATTTTTTAATATTTGCACAATATATGCAGTCTAGAGTATAGTTTTAAAAAAAAAGTAATTTCTATTTTCTTGCAAATTTTTTTATATTTTATTAACTAGCTGAGAATAATACAGGACACAGAAAGTTAATATTTAACTTTCATTAAGTTTTATGTGATTTCATAAATATATTGAAGCAGATTTACAAAGTATATCAGAATCAGAAGAGATAATATTTTTAAATTTTTTTAATTTTAAACAATTTCTCTTCAAAAGTGAAATGAGTTGAAGTATACTTTTAAATGATTCCAGATGAAACAAGAGTTACAAAGACAAGGAAACAAAGTCCCAATATTTACATGAAATTTAACTGGTAAGTAAAACTATTCTATTGAAAACTGAATTCAGGAAACAAAATCAATGGAATTTTACTTAGCACTGAGCTTAGCACCTACTACAATTCTTCAAAATATTTGTGGATTATATTTGAAGACAAAAGAAAGAAAGAAAAAAACCATTCATCAAGATAGAAGGAATTTTTCTATTTGACAAAACTGGAAACAGTTATGTAAAACCTGTTTAAGTTGAATTCCAATAACAAAAAAAAATTAAATTTTTCATAACTATTCCTCTGTTTCATACACACATAATGTTCATTATTTTAAAATTTAGTGAAAATTATTGGCCACCTAATCTTACTAAAAACAGAGTCACAAAATATTAGCTTCTTAAAGACAAAGAATTTTATTGTTTTAAGGGAAAGAGAAGCAAGACTGTGTGATATTCATGACTTTCTCAAAGGTAATAATGATATGCAATCAAGTGAGCAAACTAAGTAATGGAACTATATTTTGAAGTTGGTTTATCATATATATATATGAAGTTGGTTTAACAGTCTACCTCTACATCATAGATCTTGTCATTTTGTCTAATTAGATTTGCCTTCACTCCTCAAAGACCGATGCGTCATTATTTTATTCCATTAAATACCAATATCTGAGGAGTCTAAACTTTCTACATAATTCAATGCTACGTATTTTAACAATTTAGTAAGTTGTCAACAATTCTTAATGTTATGTCTTATTGTTATTTAGCCTGCGGTCAGATCACATTGATCAGATTTATGATCAAAGATAACCATGTCAAGCAACCACATAGAAATTTCATCATTATTGGTGCAGAATATTATAAATGCATTTGAAAGGTATGTTATTAATATAACAGACTGGGTGTATATCTCACTATATTAAAAATACTCACTTTATAAAGGTCAGAGGACTGAAAGACAAAATCATAGGAACAAGGTTTCTGTAACACAGAAACACTGACCAAAGTGATCCAAAATTAAGTCCATCATCATCACTAAATCCAATACTAAAGTTCAATCCACCACCACTGCCATGACCATCTACATCAACATCTTTTTGGTAAGCGATTAAACAAACAGATGGCTGGTCTTGTACTTCTACCACCCAGATGCCACAATCCATTTGTCTTTCCACCTCTCATCACTTTTTATGCACCCAACCCTTACAGCCCTGCACTAACCCATTATAATCCTTTCTCTCCAGAATATTGGCCCTCCAATCCTC
This sequence comes from Octopus bimaculoides, assembly GCF_046866305.1. Classification (NCBI taxonomy): domain Eukaryota; kingdom Metazoa; phylum Mollusca; class Cephalopoda; order Octopoda; family Octopodidae; genus Octopus; species Octopus bimaculoides. The sequence goes on along the minus strand of NC_142929.1, from coordinate 163,693,337 downwards.
TCCCTGTTCATATCTTTCCTGCAAGAATTGACCTATAAGAGTTTAAACAAAATATTAATGGTATGAAGCTCACTAATCTTAAAAGGCTTGCGACAGTCATGGGCAAAGACTCTTCCTCCAGACTCAGCAAATAAGTAAAAGAAGACTTCTATTTCGTTCTTTTAAAGAAGTTACATGGATAAGAAATTTCAAATATATTACTTTACATTCATCTTTGCAAATACAGACATTTATATATAAATTGATTTTACATATACTTTAAGGCAAACATAGTTGTGTGCTTTGCCTAGAAGGGACTTATCTGTACAGCCAATGTGCCCTCCTTTTCAGTAGATACAGTTTGTTTATTCCTTGTAAGCTCTAAAAAGCTTGACCTAAATCCTGGCTTCATGGGGTTAAGACAATGGGAAGTAAGTCTACTCCTAGAAAGAACACCAATACCTCACATGATCTGGGATCTAATTTGAACACTTAAGTGGAATAACAGTTAATGTAGAACAGCTAATGCAGAATAAAGTGTTCTGTCCAGGTTTGAACTCATGACCTATAAGTATGAGGTCCATCACTTGGTCACCTCCTTGTATTAAAAAATTAATATAGGTGGTCTAAAGTTTCATTTATGAAAATATTTAAAATTACTGAGTTGTGAGAAACATGAAAATGATAACAGCTGCCTTGATAAATTCATGAACATCACTTGCTGAGGTCACAAACTAAGAGTTAAATAAAAATATAAGTAATTTAATCCATTTTTATGCAAGTTTTGCTTATTACATATGATCAAAAACAAACAGTAATTCTAAGCACCTCATATTAATATTTTATCAGTCTTAACACAATTTCTAGTTTGGCTATGAAAAATGGCAAGCTTACTGGGAAATTTATTTCTGCTTACAAGAACATTATAAAGTCTATGAAAATATTCAGAAATGTCTGTTATAATAAACCATGAGTAAAACTAAACTATATCAAGCCAAAGGAGCCTCAACATGGTTGCTCAATCTGCTGAAGATTGCAGCTGAATCTCTTTTAAAGCATACTCAATTGTTTTTATAAGCTGAAAGGCACATTAAACAGTGTGGTCTTAAAGATTACACAGGCTAAGGATGTTTTTGGTGAGATCAGAAATATATTGTCAAATAAACAGCTAGCAATAAGAGTAAACAAAAGAGTATTGGGGCATACATAGAACCAATGTGGCTGTGTGACCTGAAATGTGAACAAAGGCAAAAGTTTGTCAATGTTGCAGAGATGTAGCTTTCTTAGACAAATGCAGAAGATATCTTATACAGATAGAGTACCAAATGTCTAAGTGTTCTGAGAAGTAGAAACTACTAATAGCATAAAAACACAGGGCTATGTTCATTGAGTATCATATGAGAAAACAAAACCTTGAAGATTCAGTTTAAGGAAGAAACCAAAGAAAACAGAGAGAGAAGATACTTTGTGTTCTTATCAGCCATTACAGAAAAACCAGCCCAGTAACTTAGTAACTTGTGTGTGAGACAAGAGGAGGTTAAGTCTATAATTGCCAGTACTCTAAGCATGGCACATACAGAAGTCTTCGAAAGGTACTACATTTGAAAGAGGGATGGGATAGTCATGGATGGACTAACTTTGATTATGGGCCTGTTTAGTCTGGGCCAACATAGACAACAAATAAATCATTTGCAAGAAATTTAGTTTGAGATGAATAACTTTAAGAGCTATAAATATTTATATAACACCAAATAAAAAAAATTAATAAAACTAGGGATTATTACATGAGAATTTTAATGAGAAGGTTCAGTTTTAGGGCTAAAAGATCATTAAATATTCTATACATTAGGTATTAACACTAAGCTGTAATGAATTTAATAAAATTTATTATAAACATTAAAACTTGTTCAAATGAAAACATTTGTAGTTATTGTCAAGACGGTTGCATTAAAATACCAAAAGTTTCATCTTGCATCAATGCCCTGATGAATGACGGTTTAGATTTTTGAGGTGTGGGTGTAGTTGTGTAGTAAGAAGTTTGCTTCCCAACCACATGTTTTTAGGTTCAGTCCCACTATATGGCAGCTTAGGGAAGTGTATTCTACTATAGCCCCAAGCTAACCAAAGTCTTATGAGTGGATTTGGTAGAAAGAAGCCCGTTGTGTGTGTATGTATTTGTCCTCCCACCACTGCTTGACAACCAGTTGTTTTATTTACATCCCTACAACTTAGCAGTTTGGCATAGAGACTGATAGAATAAATACTAGGCTTAATAAGTACTAGTCTTAATAAGTACTAGGCTTAATACGTACTAGGGTTGATTTGTTCAAGTAAACCATTCAAGTATATATGTATATCTTTGTGTCTGTGTTTGTCCTCCACCACCACCACCTGACAACCAGTGCTGGTGTGTTTGCATCCGCATAACTTAGTTCAAATCTTTAAATCTTATAACTAATATCTGAAAAATGTCATTTATAGCTCTTGATGTCATTCAGCTCATAGGTGCAGATGTGGCTGTGTGGTAAGAAGCTTGCTTTCCAACCACATGGTTCCCGGTTCACTCCCACTGTTGGGCACCTTGGGCAAGTGTCTTCTGCTATAGATTCAGGCTTGTGAGTGGATTTGGTAAACGGAAACTGAAAGAAGTCTGTCGTATATATGTATGTCTTTGTGTCTGTGTTTGTCCACCACCACCACCACCACCACCTGACAACCAGTACTGGTGTGTTTGCATCCCCATAACTTAGTGGTTCAGCAAAAGAGACCAATAGAATAAGTATCAGGTTTTAAAAAAATAAGTAATGACTAAAAATTCAAGGCGGTGCCCCAGCATGGTTGCAGTGTAATGACTGAAATAAGAAAAAGACAAAAGGTAATGAGGGAATAAAATAGTTAAATGAATAAAGAATTTGATCACCAACTCATAGATCAGGAGTTTAAATACATCACAAACATTTGTTGCATGTAGGAACCTTGTTTTATACTCACAAAACTTTGGACATACATATCCAATCTTATGACAATGTTATTTCTAAAAGAGTAGCATCGTATCTAAGAGGAAAAAAAACATCTCAATGACTTGGTTAGGAAGCCAAGTACTGGCATTGGGTTTATGGATCTTGAAAAGTCAGACATTTATTATGTATCAACTAATACAAGTGGTTTGTACAATGGACAATTAAGTGAACAACTCCACAAATCTGATCTTAACAAATAACAGAATCTAAAATATTAAATAAAACTTGATAACAAAGGAAAAAATACAAACTATACTGTTTAACAAAATGAATTTCCTATGTAAATCTCAGATTTCTTAAAAACAGTTTCACTCACTGTTTCTATGAAGTCATTTCTGATAAATATTGACAAAAGCTAGACTGTCCATATAATAACACATTGGATGTTTATTAAAGCTTTGAAACAATGTCTTTTGGACAACAATATATTTCCCCATGTATCTACATCACTTATCACTTTTTTCATTAACATATAAGTGGACATATTTTCGATTAGCACAGAAATAAAAACAAAAAAACAAAATCAAGATATTGATACAAAAGTAGTCAAGATATTGATACATAAATTGTACCAAAATTCTGTGTACTTCAAAATTACAACAACCATTTCTACTAAATTCTGTCATACTCACAACTGAAAATTCTGACTTTACATGTTGGACATTTTCCAGTTGAATATGTTCATGAACAAACACACACAATTGGCAAGAACTACCAAAAGTTACTTTCATCCTCCATCATTCCAGTACAGTCTACCAGATATTTTATTGAATTGTACTCTAACTTACAGCAATATGCTAGGACCCCCAAATCTTTCCTTCAATGAGCTAATACATCTCTCTTCATTTTAGAACTTCTAAAAAACAAAAATCCATTTCAGTTTTCAAAAGACAGGTATACTAAATAGTATAAATATCTATATTTTATTAATATCAATCAACTTCTCTCACATGAGCATCATACAAAATGTTAATATATTTTGCAGTCCCTGGTTTGACATTGTCCTTCACAAAATCTTAAGTTCTCAGGTGAAAGTCTTGAAATTTATAATTAAATATTAGTTTGTTTATTCACTAATACTAAACAATACATTATCCATCCTTATCTGATACGTTTGTGATAATACGAATCATTAATTTATATGTATTATTAGATTTAACAATTCCTAATTACAGCCTAATAACACGTCACTTAACGGCCATCACCCCACAACTATTAACAGTTTTATTTTCTGGCATGATTCAGCTGAAAGGCTCTCCGTACTGTGTGTGTGTGCAGGCGCTAGTGGGTAAATTAAGAAGTGAACGTGCTTCGCGTTCGTCTCTAATTCCTTTGTTATGTGAGAATACATAAACATTAGTAAATACTACTATATACTATTCTGAATGAAGCTCTCAAAAGACCTGAATATAAAGCTGCAGTAACTACAATAGTATAATTCTCTTAGTATCATAGCTGGTCAGTGTCAACTGAGATAGTCCAAGACAAAAACTAATAATCAACTGCACTGATATAATGGACATATTTTATTCATGTGGACATATTTGGTTTGTAACTAACTAATACTTTATACAAACAGCATACCTTTGCATATGACATTACGCTTTGAGGAAGCCTCTATGCGGGTATCAAACCTGCTAGAAATAGCAGCCAAACCTCAACCGTTTACAAAAAAGGACACACTGAATAATGTAATCCTGAATACACACAAAAAAGATAGGGTGGTCAGGGCGGGAACAGCTTTGATAATAGGTAAGCTCGATCAGAGTTGACCTCAAGTTAAATTTGGAGGGGGGGGGGGCACACTAAGTTGTTCATCCTCGGTGCAACCTTGATTAAGCAAACACCTATGTTCAATTATTCCAATCGTGAACATGCGGTGAGGGGTGGGGAGTTAGGGTTCTCGGTATTAATGTGTTTTTCAATGATGGTAGAGTGTGATTTGAAAGCGATTTGACTGCTATTGATAGTAGGTCGAGCAACCGCATAGACGCTCCCTCAATGGTTCTGACGCTTTAAAGTGGCAATTTAACAGTAAGAAGAACTACTAGTCAGCTTCAGTCTAGAGGAAGTTAAAGAACAGGAAACTGGGAACTAGGTGGAAAGGGAGCTGGCATGATGATTCAAGACGAGCACTGATTATGAGCAACACTGAAACAATAAAATATGCTCAAGTTGTTGACATGAATTACAGTGCTATAATTAACTAACAATGATTACCATTGAAAGAATCACTACTGTAAAATTCTATAACAAAAAGTGGGTAACTTTATATTATGTAGCTCAATGAAAATATCCACATTTTTTTAAAGGTGATTCGTAATTCCTACTATGATATATGAAGCATCTATCTAAAATTGTTGAATACTAAATTTTAATCAAATAAGACGGAAAGACCTGCAAAAATATAGGTAGTGCAATTGATATAAGTTAATTAATACAAAGAATATCACTACATAAGAATAAGTATATGAAATACATATAGTAGCAGCAGTAGGCCAGAAGTGTTTACACATGTTCTTAATAACTATACACACACAGATATATATATATATATATATATATATATATATATATATATACACACATATGATACTAAAAAGACTATGCTAGTCTTTAGAGGATTCATCAAAACGAAATTTTACCCCTCCCTCCCACCACTCAGAAATGAGTAATGTGTGTTCGTGTGTTAAATGTAGAGAAAACTAAGGGAATGAGTCTAGCCTTAATATAGGTGTTGCAAATACGATAACAAGACAGTCGGCCTGTGTCTAGGTCTCTCCTCCATCACTTTAGTCTACTTTAGTCTCAGCATCAACCCCCACCCCGGTTTTATACTACAAATTATATTATCGAGTTGCAAAATGTACTTTCAGCAATGAAAATTTTGCACCGATGCAAGCTTTTAATCCGTGAATACCCCCTGATTTTGGACGCAATAACATAAAATAATTATATATATATATATATATATATATTATAATGAAAGATTCGCAGAGATAAACATGAAACGATGCAATGATACGGTCATGTGGTGTACGCGTGTATCTTATCCCACATGTAATTAATGTTTTAATTAAAGAAGAATATATAGAAATTAAATGAATCGCTACATAAGAAATTAAATGAATAGCATTATCGACAGCATAACCTAAGAATGATATAATGAGGTGTATGAAATGACAGTAAGTCGAATGCTTGCCAGGGAGAAGCTACGGACTTGAATAAATTACAGAAATGATAAAGCGGTTTCTAGATGATGTGTGTTTGGTGTAAAATTATTCTAAAATTTCTAACTAACGAGACCGTTCCGTCGAAGAGTCTGATGAAAGAAGCGGAAAGCCAACAGATATATACGAAATCAAAGAGCTACTGAATAATTAAAAATTCTCTCTAAACATTTTCAAAGTAATTCATTTTTCAAACCGTACATGTGAGTGACTACACGGAGAGAGAAAGAGAGAGAGAGAGAGAGAGAGAGAGAGAGCGAGAACACATTGATACACATTTCGGTTGAGAATTCATGAAAGCTACTCGTAAATGTCAGGTTAGGGTCAACCAGCTAATGCATAAATTAATGGGGTTTAAGAAAACGGTTTTTAAAAAAGGCAATGCAAAATATTAATAACAATTAAGCAACAACATTTGTTCAAATGGTGAGAAACACGTCTACAGAGAAACCGTTCACTTCATTTCTATTTCAACAGTACAATTCCTCTATATCTCGCATCACACACACACATACATACATACATACATAGCTTCCTTCCGCTACATCCACTAAGCAAACAAAATAACAGAAATGCCTAGTAATTAAGCTACATACTCGCGTGCGTGCGTGCATGTGTGTGAACGTGAAATTATTTTGAATAGATGACTCAAAATAAAGAAGTTAATCAATGAAAGTTGTCTTTTTTCTTTAATTTAATTTAAATATATGGTTGTCTTGTTTCTTTCCTCCTTAAATAACTGAAAACATGTTAGAAATCTGAAGTCAGATGAAATATAAGAAAGCATACAACAGATATATTTTAATGCAGGGACACATTTCAAATAACACGCCTTAATTTATAAGAATAAATGACATCGAACTAAATTGTCTCTTAATTTACTACCGCTCATTCCTATCAAACTCAGAACTGAAATTTTTGGTAAGGAAATATCAATGAAAACTCTGTGACCTGAAAGGCCAAAATAAATTACAACAGTCATTACAACACATGAGAGAGAGAGGTGGGTCAGATAGAAATACAGAGGGAGAGGGAACAAATACAGAGTTAACTCGGAGTAAAACGAATAGTATCTTGTGCGTCATTTCGGCGGGTTATGAACAAAAGTTAGAAAGGCATTGATAACTGGTATGTTTCAAAATGTGTTAGGATATGTAGACTTCAGAAAATGCATTTACGTAAACATGCCTAAATATTCAGATGTACAATTGTGTCGATCAGGTACGAACACACACATATATGTAAATACATACTTTCATGCGCACACACTGACATACATAGATGCAGGCATGACTGTATGGTTACGTCCACTCCCTAGTTATGTAGTTTCGGGTTCAGTCCCACTGCGTTACATTTTAGCCAGTATTTACCCCTGTATACCAGGGTCGAAAAAGCCTTATGAATGGAGTTAGTAGATGGAAACTGAAAAAACAAAAAACCATTGTGTGTGTTTGTGTACTGTGTCAGTGTCTTAACATCGCACGATAGTTGTAAATGAATGTCACCATCATACAAACGGTGTCATTTCTTTCCAATCATCTGTGAAATATTTCTCCTCGGCCATGGAGGGAAGCTTTATTTTGCCTGATTACAGGTGATGATGGTTGTAGACAGGAAGGACACGGTGTGGTATTAAATCTACCTCAATGAATTCTGTCCGACCCATGCAAGCATTGAAAAGTAACCGTTAAAACATAGATAGATAGATAGACAGACGGATAGATATAAAAATAGAGGGGTGAGAGAGAAAGAGAGATACGTCAATATATACATAAATGTATGTATTTATATGTAACTAGCAGCTAAACCCGGTTTCACCCAGTCGGTTTGGATGATGTGGCTGTAAAACCTGCTCTGTGTTAGCATTTGACTTGTTTGGGCACGCTTACGTTAAAAAACAATTTTAGAATGACTTTTTTCTGTCAAAACCCTAAAAATAACTGACCGACAAAAAAAAAACAACCAAGATTCAACCAAATCAAAAAATAATCCCAAATGCTAAGTGAACAAAGATGAACCATCCCACTTCCATTGCGCACGCACACACATATATTCACAGTTGAAACGCTGTTTGGTTTATTTTTTTCAGCGTACAATTTTCATCATCCCACTACCAAGTATGACATTACTCCTTCCTTTCTTATTCATCTATCACCCCTTCCTTTCTCATTCATAAACACAAGAGTATTATCATATTAGATTATCTCAGTAACCATGGGAGCTATGAAAAAAATACAAAGCCCAGCATCACCACCGGATCATTCTATACATCTGTGTAATTTTTTGCACAATTCCACTCATCTGTTTGACCATGAATCCCAAGACAAGAAAGAATCGCCCATGTCAAATTTATATGTACAGATACATCACATTGGTACAGTGTTCAGAAAAAATAAAAGTGAGAAAGGATGACATTAAGAATGAGGGAAGGATGGTCAAAAGCAAGAGTGTCCAAGAGAGAGAGAAATAACTGCTATCACAAAAACTGGATAGGTAATGTAATCTTGTTCTCATGCAATTACAGCAGCAGAACAATGCAATAATTAGAGTAGTGACAGAGTGACAGGTAGATGGAAAAGACTTGGCAGGGGCAAACTGGGTGCAAGGTCTAGCTGTGCATATAGACATAAACAATAATGCCTTATGACCTCAGTTTTGTTGTGATGATGGGTCTTCTTAAGCAAAGCAAATCACCAATCATCTCAGTCCTTTGTCATTCCTTACATGAAGCTCAACACTCAGACACATCTTCACTATTTCATCCCACATCTTACTAGGTCATCCATCCTTATTTAGAGATCAGCACTATATATAGCTGCTCATGTCTACATACTCTACATGACCATGAGTGCACTCTTTTCTCTTGCAAACTACACACAATTCCTCTTATGTTCAATTTTTTCTCTCAACACAATCATATTTGTTGTTCATGCACACTGATACTGGACATCCAAAAGCACATACTAGCTTCATTTCCTTCTTGTTTTGCAAGTCCCTTGCATTCAGGGACCATGTTTCACTATTATGCAGCATTGGAGTTCTAACACAAGCATCTCTCTGCCATTTATTAATACAAACATATATGAATACATTTTTGCAAGATTCTTGATGTAAAATCATGTGCTGAAACATTGTTATACTTTTATGTTTAATTGGCAAAACATGATTATCCACAAGTGTAACAATACATATAAATATATATCATTATTATCATCATTTAACATGCATGTCCCATGGGCTGGCCAATTTGACAGGATCAGATGGGCCAAACAAAAGAATCATGTCATAGTGTTAAAGTGTTTTGACCTGGTTGCCTTTCCTAACACTAACCACTTTACAGCATGTACTGAGTGCAGTTTTCAAGCCACTGGCACAAGTGAGATCACCATGTGGTTTGCAAGACTATGAAATTCAAGATTGATTTTCTGTTAAGAGATGAAGGATTAAAGTATGAAAGAAGAGGTCAGAGTAGAAGAGGTCTCCTGCTGTACAAGAGTTATAAGACCATTCACATTCTGAAAGTCGTGATAAAGCTGAAAAATGATTGCAATAGTGGTGATGAGGTGTCTGAGTGGACTCTTGAGGTATGAGGTGAATGGGGGCAGAGGAACCAGAAGTGTGAGTGGGTGTATGTTGCAAGAGTGTATGGAGAAGTGAAAGAGGGAATGGGTGAGGGGAGGAAAACTGAGCAGCAACTGTAAAGATTGGGTAGGATTCAAGGTGTGCACAGAATGACCAATAACGGTGCTTGACAAAAACGACCCTATAAATAACAAGTTCAGAGGATTTCATGTCACTAATGAGATGATATCAAAACTTGTAACTTAAAGTTAGTCTGTCGTGCAGAAATGTGAGCTAGAAGAAGCAGACATTGAAGAAATGCTACACATTGACAATGATGCACCTGCTGTGCATTCCTTGAGTGATGGGGATATTGCTGAAATGGGGTTAAATATGGATAAGAATGAAGACAGTAGTGATGATGACATAGACAACATAAGTGAAAAAATTCCAATAAACGATACAGAGAAAATTTGTGATCAGTTAATAGCTGGCCTTGAACAACATGCATTTATCAGTAAGCAACAGATTATGGGAGTTTGCTCAATTAAAGAGACATTGCTTAGACAGAAACCTATGCTGATGAGAGAGATGACACTTGAAGAAGTGCTACTTCATCACTTGAGAATCCTGTCAGAAGTTTGCCTGCAACCTGATGACAACATTGGTAACACTGACGAACTGTGTTCTACAACTTAATTGCAGACACATATTTAGCCTAGTTTGAACCAATTTATGGCTCTAGCATATAAATAAACTGTTATACCATTTGTAGTCTTTCTCTATTCAAATTAGTGTGAATACTTATATGTCTCTCTACAGAAATGTTATGGTAATGTGT
>NC_142929.1:163670206-163677706 GCF_046866305.1 Octopus bimaculoides | reverse complement strand
GAATATGGATCTTGTCTAGGTTTTCATTGATTTAATCAAAGCTTTTGATATTATGAATTGACTATGAAAAATTTTGACCCCTCCAATCTGTGGAAGAAGCATGGAATACTCCTTGGAATCTGCACCAGATGGAAAAACAAAATTTCAGACTTCCTCACCATCACCAGAAGGATGGTGGGAAAGGTCAAAAAGAAGATTCAGGATCTGACTACAAGGTAACAGCAGAGAAAAATACCCATGCTTGACAATCTGACACCATCTGAACACCGGAATCCATCACTGAAATCTAGATCATCAACAATGATCCCAGGAAGCCAATGCATGCCATTGCACAGGAAAAAGATGTGGATGAAAAGCTCATCAGACTGGTAGTACATGAGGACATTCACTACTTTTCATACAAGATGAGGAAAGGACAATTTCTGTCCATGACAATGCAGGAAAAGTGACTCAAGCACACCAAGAAGCTGATCAACAAGTTGAAACACCTGCTGGAACCAGATATGCTGTGGTTCTTCTCTGAGAAGAATTTCTGTTAAGACCAGAAGATCAATTTCCAGAACAATGGGTGGTTCACTGTCTCGCCTAGAGTCATGCAGACAAAATTTCCAGGGACAATCATGATCTTTGATGTCATCAGCAGTGAAGGTAATGTCATGCCACCCATCTTTTTCCCTCAGAACCTCAGGCTGAACACTGACAGCTATGTCTGCGTTCTGAACAAGGTGGTGAAGTCCTAGATCAACTGGGTAGTTCAGGGAGGCAGCAAGACTGTGCCCTGCCACACCAACTGGAAGACCCAGGCCTGGCAGTCAGAGAATTTCTTCAATTACACAGTACCTGACATTTGGTCTCCCAACTCGCCTGACTGCAACCTACTTGATTTCTATATCAACATAGCCTGGTCTTTTGTACACAATACTTGATCCCAATTATACTCAGTTTTTCCCCAGTTCATTTGCACTCAGGTGTTTATGCATACTAACATGACAAATCCAACAGAGCATGCTTACCTCATTTCTTCCTAACTTTCTTTATTAGAGGCCCATGTCTCACTGCCATGCAGCATAGCAGCTCTAACACAAATATCACATCTATCCTTCACTCAGTGGAAAAAGACCTTTGCCGTCTGCAGAGCTGTAACTCACTGAATTTTTCCCAACTCATTCTTACCCTGGATACTACCTTTTCTGAACAACTATGACACTTGTTAATTATGTCACCTAGGAAACAGAATTTATCAACTACTTTCAGCAAGCCAGCAAGGCATTTAAGAGAATCTATTTCCAGTGTGTTTTTAGTACGTACTACTCCAGTGCATCTGCCAAAAACAAAGCAAGCTTTCTTTGTTAGCCAACCTGTTATCCACATCTCTTGCATGACCATAGATTACATTGGGTTCTGCAGATAGAGTTTATACCAACATCTTTTCTGCATGCCAAGCATAGCCATTTTACTGATGGTACCAGGGATCTGTTTTCTTTCTGACGTACTTACAGGTCATCACAGACCAGATGTCAGTGAGAAGTCCCATATGCTGATGATCTAGTTATTATAACTGAATCTATAGTGGAATTAGAGAAGAAATTCCAGTGATGGAAGCAAAATCTGAAATTAAGAAACCTTAAGCAAAGACTGAGTCACAAGTATTTCATCATCATCATCACCATTAGCCTCATGGATGTTAAATGATGATGATGCACTCTTATCTTAGTCTTTGCTAAATTTACCCTTAAGGCTTCTACAATTCTAGGTGTTGCTTCCTTGAATGGAATTTCTCTAATTCCACCCTATAACACCCTATAAATACGAAAATGGACAGATCTTTGCTCTCATTAGAGAAATGGCCTTGCTCAATATGTAGAAAAGGAGTCAGTACAAAATGCTAACCATGGACACACAAGAGATGCAGAGGTATTACAGGTTAATAGAGAAAGTGGACTTTATATACAGCAGATGCTGAGGAGCAATAATCACTAAGAGCACACAGGAAATAGGTTTTCTGGAATGCCCAGGAGGAGCCCTCAAGGAAGTAGATAGCTTCTGATACCCAGGTAACTTAATTAGCAGTGGAGGAGTACATTCTGAAAGTATAGAATAGGTTGGAGAAAGATCAGATAACTTTTATTTCTGTTAACAGGTTTCTCAGAGTAAAAGGTAGATTGTATGATGCTTGTGTATGAACTGCACCGCTACATGATAGTGAAACATGAGCCCTAAATACAAAGGACTTGAGAAAATTAAAAAAGAAATGAAGTTAGTACGCTCTGTTTGATGTGCAACATACATATACATGAACAACAAAGTACAAATGTGTTGAGGAGGAAATGTGCAAGAAAGACGGTTGCACATATGATGAGTATGGATGACAACAGCTGTATAAAACAGTGCTGGACATGAAGTTAAGGGAGTTGTGGAAGAGAGAGATCCAGGAATATATAGGACAAAATGGTTACGGCTTATCTCAGAACTTTGAACTTCATGGAGATGATGAAAAACCATGATGATGGAGATATATGGTATTTAAGAAGGATCACCCATATTAACGAAACTGATATTCTGTATTCTGTATTCTAGTGTGTGTATACATACAAATATACATATATATATATACATGCACATATCTGCTCCCCTCACTGATTTCTTACTCAAATGTTTCCCACTCATCACTGATCCTTTCATTACCTGCATAACAACAGCATTCTGCTGTTCTACAAGACCAGAACCACATATTTCATCATCTTTTTCTGTGACACTAGTTATCTTTATCACTTCCCAAAACTACTTCATTTTGTCATCCATCCATAATTCTTATTATTGTCACTCTCCACTTAGATTTTACACTGATCATGCTTCTGTGCCACCAAATTATATCACATTCTCAACCACCATGCATCTCTCACTCTCTGCATGTACGACATTTGCCTCTTCCTTCACTCTCATGCAATATACCCACACATGCATCTTCTCCCTTACTCTCTCATCCTTCCCCTATTGTTATTCTTCTACTCTTCACCTCCTTCTGTGCAATCAGTCATCAACTACTCTTCCCTACCTTCCCCCAACTCATATGTACTACTAGTCACTCCTCTGCTTTTGTTCACCATTCACTGCATCCAACCCTCACTCCTACCAAACCTTTAGTTATCACCTCAGAGGTGATGTCAAAGGACCAGGATGATTGCCAACATGTGGTTCTTGGGAAGGCTTACCCACCTCGACAAAGCTGGAGTTCAGGTAGAGTTGTGTGAGTATGTGCATGTGTATATATATATATATATATATATATATATATATACACACACACACACACACACACACACACACACACATACATACAAATATATATATATATATATATATATATATATGCATGACTGGGCCTTTTTCCCAATTTCTTTCCTTCTTAAGACACCACCACTTCTCATTACCTCCTTGACTAACTCTTTCTTAATACTACTTTTCTTACTACCCAGAACAATTTTACTTGTTATCCACCCTTCATCCATTAATACTGTTCTCTCCACTCACACTTTCACTGATTGCCCCATCTCTTCACTGAGCCACCAAATTATCTCTCCTCCCCCACCCCATATATTTTTCACTTTCCTCATGTACTTTGTCTGCCTATCTGTTCTCCACTCACTCCTACAACGTATTCAATACCACCTCTCTCTCATCCTTCTCTTGTCTACTGTTTCAATATAACTATTCTGCAGCTCCACACTGTTAGTCATATCCTAATCTTGGCCCCTCTGCTCCACTCATTTCTAGCCACCTCATACCTTGAAAGTCCACTTCATATCTTTTTATCCCTTTCTAGCTCCGCCCAATCTCTCTTCTAAAATGTGAGTAGCCATGTAGCTCCTCTCTACAGCAAGAAACCTGCTCTGCTCCCTTCTCTAATTTTACCCCTTTCTCATCCCTTATCTCCCAGCATAAAATAGGCTTATAAAATGCATGGTGACAAGAATTTTGAATAAGCAGTCTCTGCTCACAATGTCAAAAGCCTTCATGAGGTCAACAAAAGCAATGCAGAGTGGGTTGTCTTTGCACTCTGCATTTTTCTTGTAAATGTCATAGGGAGAAGATCCTCATTCCAAACACTGGCACCAACTAGAGCCGATAATTACAAGATGCTATCATTTAAGGAATGTATTCATGGCTCAATTCTTCCAGAATACTACATGGATCACTTATTGGTTTGCTGCAAGATCTGACTGCAGCCAAAGAAGATGCATTATATGAAGCCACCCAGCAAGCAGCATATTGATGTTACTATAACACAACACCAAAATAAAGTTCATCAGATTACAGATGAGATGAGATTCTCTCAGGGTCTCTATCCACAATGTCGATCTGAAAACTTTTGGTAAGAAATGGTGCAAAACACAGGATTGGTTTGAAGTTATTCTGGGCAAACTCACCACTTTCATTGAAGCAAAATGTGTTGCACTACTTGAATATATAAATGCCACACCCATCCAGGCAACCGTACAAACATTAAGATTAGCAAGTTGCAAGCCCAGAGAACAATCAGACACTGTGCAAATGACTATTGGCTACAGTTTTGCAAAGGTATCAATCATCATTTGATACAGAGGATATCCATGGAATATATGAAGGCATAAAGAAGGCCAATGGCCCAAACATGAGCAAGGTAACATCACCAAAAACCATAACAGGTGAGAGACCATCAAAGATAAAGGCAAGCAAATGGAAAGATGGTAATATTCCACAAAATTAAACCATTTCAGTATGCAAGATACCATGGAATGTCAGTCAGTGATGGAGGAACTGGGTACTCTGTCAACTGTTGAAGAAAAGAGCAAAACTATTGATTATCTCCCTACTTGGCAAGGCACCAGGATTGGATGGCACCCTGTTATGTCACTCACACAAACTGTTGTAGCAGTGCTGGAAAAAAGGAGCATTCCCACAGATCATGAGACAGCAACACTTAACCCATACAACAACATATGAGATAGAAGCAACAGCAACAATTTCTCTGCATCGTTAGGAGGGTCTTCGTTTGTGGAGTCCTAAACAAACTCTAGGTCAGAACACTATATGTACGGGTGTGTGTGGGTGTGTGTGAATATATAAATATATACAGGTTTTTTTCTGCTTTGTAAGTTACTTGGTAACCTCACTAGAGCAGGCACAACAAAAACCGTACACAGTACACTCAATAAATTGATTGGCATTAGGAAGAGCATCAAATGATAGAAACAGCACCAAAGAAATCCTCTAGCATGGAAGAAAGAGATTGAACGATTATGATGCTGATGTCAAATGCATACATATATACAGATACATACACACATACACTTAAACATGAATATATAAGCACATTCACACATATAATTATGTATACATACATGTATTTAAACACCCATGTAAACATAAGAATATTTATGTGTACGTGTGTGTGCGTTCATCATCATCATTTTATATCCTCCTTCCATGCTAACATGGGCTGGACATTTTGACAGGAGCTGGCAAGTAAGAAAACAGTATCAAGCTCCATTGTCTACTTTAGCATGGTTTCTATGGGTGGATGCCCATGCTAATGCCAACCACTCTACAGAATGCTTTTTACATGACACTAGCAGCAGTGAGGTCAACAAGTAACAAGCAAGACAAGACCTCTCAACCAATGGCAGAGAAGAATTGATGGAGGTGATTTTGTGCCAGGTGGTGAAAGGTTATAATATGAATAGAGGGGCAGAAATAGCTGTCTAGAAATAGGAGAGGAGATACATGCCTACCTCGGAGAGAGAGAGAGACAAATAAAGAGAGGAGAGAGTGGAGAGACTGAGCGGAGTTCTGAATACACACACATAGATATACATGTGTATATACACATATACACATCATCATTTAGAATCTGCTTTCCATGCTAGCATGGGTTAGACAATGTGACTGAAATTGATAAGCTGGAGGGCTACACCAGATTCCAATCTAATTTCACATGGTTTCTATAGCTGGATGCCCTTTCTAACGGCAACCACTCTGAACGTGTAATGGGTATGTTTTATGTGACACCAGCAGAGGTGCCAGTTACATGCTACCAGCACAGGTACCAGTTACATGACACCAGTATTGGCTATGACTACAAATTCACTTAGCTTGACAGGTTTTCTCAAGCATATCACAGCATATCACCAAAGGTCTCAGTCACTTATCATGGCCTCTGCAACGCTCAATGTTTGAAAGGTGCTTTTTATGTTCTATCAGCACAGTTGCTGGTTATGTGACACTGGCATCAGCCATGACTATGATTTCACTTGGCTCCATGAATCTTCACAAGCACAGCATACCGCCAAAGGTCTCAGTCACTTGTCATTGCCTCCAACATTCGAAGATCCTGCTTCCCCACCTCATCCTTTGTCTACCTGGGTCTACCCCTTCCACAAGTTCCCTACACAGTTAGAGATTGGCAATTCCTTACACACACACACATAAAATGAAAAATGTATTGTAAATAAACGACAGGGTACAAAACGTATAACGTATACTGAGTGTACAACCAGACAAGAGACAGACACAGAAGGTCCTTAATTCTTCATCAGTTATCAACCAGATGGTATTACTTAGTTTCACACCTTCTACGATAAGACTAAGAACTTCCCATGCTGTTGGTGGCCGCATAAGTTGCGGAGAATATAGGGCCAAGAGCAAACAAAACAATACAGAGTGGACATACGAAAGTGAAGAAATGTAATTTAAGATGATGGACAAGGATGAAACAAACAAGAAATGAGCAAAATATAGCCTTACGGCCAAAAAGACAAGAATGGTGGATAACACTTAGAAGGTACCTAAAGGATTAGAAAACAACAAACAGCAAGACAGTGGGAGACGGAGAATTCAGGACTGGTAAACCAAGTGGTGTGAGAAAAGGAGTGAAAGAAGGGCTGGCCACAGGTCATGTGTCAGCAGAAGGCAGAGCAAAAAGGGCAATCGAGAGAGAGCAACAGAGAAAAAACAAAGGAGGGGATGAAGGTGGAAAAAGGAGAAAGGCTTTCTATTTCTAACCTTTCTCCTTTCCCCCCCCCCCCCCCCGCTTCATCCCTTACCTTGCTTTCTCTCTCCCTCTCTCTTGCCCTATTTTTCCTCTGCCTGCTGCTGACAGGTGACCCGTAAACAACCCTTCTTTCTCTCCCTTTTTCACACCAGTAGCTGACCAGTCCTGAATTCTCTGTGTCCCACAGTCTTGTCATCTGTTGTTTTCTAATCCTTCAGGATACCTTCTAAGTGTTATCCACCATTCTTGTCTTTTTTGCCACAAGGCTATATTTTGCTCATCTTTGTTCATCATCTTAAATTACATTTATTCACTTTCGTATGTTCACTCTGTATTGTTTTGTTTGCTCTCGGCCCTATATTCTCTGCAACTTTCGTGGGTACCGCCAGCATGGGAAATTCTCAGTCTTATCATTGGTTGATAACTGATGAAGAATTAGGGACCTTCTGTGTCTGCCTCTCGTCCAGTTG
>NC_142929.1:163632706-163665206 GCF_046866305.1 Octopus bimaculoides | reverse complement strand
CATTATACCAACACACACTTCGGCTACATTCGTATGTTTCCGTTACAGCTGCCGAATGCAAATTGTAAGAGCGTCGATTCTGAGATCAAACCCCGTCGGACGATATTAATTGAGCTTGGCGAGCGTGTGAGTCAGGGAAAGGAGGAAAGTTGTAGAATTGTTTGAAGAATACTGAAGTTTTCAAAAATTCACCGCCGCTCTTAGTGTGATAGAAGACATTTCGCTACTTCCCGTATCGAATGTTGTTAAAATGTTCAGCGAGAGATATATAGATAAATAGGTATTTCTCTCCTGCTCTCTCTGTCTCTCATTCAAAACCGCGCTTTGGAATTGTGAAAACTATGAAAGACCATAGTTGCCTAAAGCTACATTCACATCTTTTAACAGATTTCTTGTTCAGTGGGCTGGTTGGCTTGTTTCTTATTACCATTATTTATTTCATATTTCAAAAATATACACTGACTTTATATAAATGCTTTATTGAAATAAAATTATCAGAATGGTTCATTAAATTATTTTTACATGTTTAAGCATTTTCACTTTATCTATTAAACCTATTTATTTCTGGTTATTAAATAAACTAATATTTCAAATACAAACAAAACACTAAGCAGCCGTTGAAAATTTTTTACTTTTTTTTTTAAATTTTAAATAACGATTACCAGTCATTAATGTCTTAGAACGATCATGATTTTAGCTGAATGTTTTGAGTAAAAAGTAAGTGAAGTAGAGTGAGTGGGCTAAGGCTGTGTAGTCAAGTACTTCGCTCTAACCATCGTTAGGTTAGCGGCAGAGCATGAAAACAGAAGAGAGTCGTGTGCAAAATTCTTGAAGAAACAATCGCGGTAGAATGAGAGATACAGCAGGTATGAATGCTGGCTGCTATACTTCCATCAAGTCGTCTCTGAAAGCAATGTTTTGAGTGTAAAAATATCTACTGAATGAAGTGAAGCAACAGCAGTTGTAATTTACATAGCTTTGTAAACCGTACTTCTATACTTCCATGTTCTGAACACTAGAGTTTGCTTATAAACTCATCAAGGTATGCGTGGACGTCAAAATTCGAAATGAATAAATAATAATAATAATGATTTCTAACTTTGGCATAAGTCCACAAATTTTGAATTAGAGTTTATAGCATAATTAGTTAACCTAACACTTAGCAGGTATATTATTTTATCGTCCCATAGAGATGAAAAGTGAAGTCAACTCTGACTAGATTTGAACTCTAAATATAAAGGGACAATAAATACAGCAAGATGCATCGAAATTTTGTGGGGAGGAGTTTGTCGATTAAATCGATCATACTAACCTAGAAGAGAGAAAAGGCAAAGTTGGACCTCGGCGGAATTTGAGCTTTTATCCAACGATCTAACGATTCCACCAATCAATAGAATTCTAACAGCCCTAAGACCAGATGTAGGTGTGTGTAGTTGACTAAACTGAAACCCTAAACATATTTGAGGGACGGTACAGTCAATTTTAAATCGCTGCTAATAGTTGGCTAGACATAATACCTTGTAGTATTATTTTGTTGGGGCTTTGTACGTGCTGGGTTCAAATCCTTCCGAGATCAACTTTGCTTCCTGAATTCGATAAAATAAAGTACCAGTTGAATACCTGGATCGATGTAATCGACAGATCCCCGCCTAAAAATTCCTAACCTTGTCCCCTGTTTAAGTCCTTAAATGAGCATCGAGTTGGCAAAAATATTAGTGTCAAAATGCTTTGCGGTGCTTCTTCCCTCTCTTCGTTCTGAATTCAATTCCTGTCCCACATCAACTTTGCCTATCATCATTTTGGGTGTCGATTAAATAAAGTACCAGTCATATACTGATGTTGGTGGTATCAACTAACCACCTTCCCCAAAATCCATAATTATATTTATTCGTTCAGCCTAAAGAGAGGGCGTGCGTACTCACAGACTCTCCTAACCTCCGAGATGGATGCGGTTAACGTTTTCAATATATAACCATACATTTCTGCATACACTTGCACGTGCATGAGTGTATGCCCAACTTCTCATTAAAATTGTTTCGTGGACCATGGGAATTTAAACTCAGAATGAGAAAGTATCTAATTAAATAGCATTTAGTCCTTATGATTATAATTTCCAACTTTAGCACAAGGCCATACATTTTGGGAAAAGATTGAGTTACTTGAATCGGATCCGGTACACAAGAAGTACCTGTTTTTTCTACCCCTCTGTGAATAACGGACCATTACCAAATGCCGCAAAATATTTTGTCCGACGCTTTACAGTTTCTGTCATCCAGTCTCGAAATTTGCTGTTTAGAATTTGAAAAATTACAATAAAGGAAAACAGTACATTCTTGATCTATTCTTGTTTGAACTTCAAACCTGTCATCAATTGCAAACTCGTCATATTTCCGTGACTTCTCTAGCAAACTCTGCTATTTTAAAACTTGGGGAAAATTTGGAGATTTATGGGAAAACTGTTTTTGGTTTTAAAAATCATTGCCTGAACTGATTTTACTAGATTAATTTTCCTTAAAAGTTGATTTTTAAGGACGCTAATGTTAAAGTAATATAAGGCTATTAATAAATTGTACTGTGCATAAGATAACTTTTTCTTATCATATCTGTAGGAGTTACCGGGATGGTGAATAGTAAAGGGAAGACATATAGACAAGATGGTTAAAAAGTACCGGTCTATTTTAAGATGTTTGTTTACCTTCAGGACAACCCTGATCAACAGACCTTTAATCAAAGACGTTCCATCTGAAACCATCCTGTTTTTATTCAAGATGATGTTTGTAAATTGAGAAATTTGATTGCTATTTCTAGCATTCAAACGGTTATATGAAAGGTGCTTGTTGGCTTAGATATCTGATAAAGGACATTATCTCGACACTGACACCGGTGAGAAATTATCGTTTCGTCAGTCCAGTATGGATAACACCAAATTTTCCTTTATTATTAGTCTTATGTTCAAATTTTATCACAGTCAAGTTTGTCTTTCTACAGTCCCAAGGTCGATAAAATAAGTTCTAGTCAAGTATTGGAAGGAATTTAATCGAATATTTCTCTCCTTCAGAAATCTGTGCACTTGTGCTTATATGAGATAGACAATTCATTCCATAATCTTTACAACTGACGTTTAGCTTCAGGTTAACCCTGATCAAGTAGACCTATGATCAGAGGTATTCCCAACGTGACCATCCCGTTTTATGGATATATAGGATGAGCTGCATTCATCAATGTAACTTTTACTGTCCCAAGACGGCAGAATGTGATTTGAAGATTTGACTGCTACTTCTAGTAGATCGGTCAACCATGTAGAGGTCCCCTCTGCAGCTGACGTTCATGATTTTCTGCCTGAACCACTGCAGGTTGATGTCAGTTGAGAAAAATCTGAACAAGAGGGAATTCTGAAGGGTTGTGATTCTGGAGACAAAATATAGAGTAGTGTTTAGTGTGGATGCTGGTAGGGGTCGAGACACAGAAAGAGAGAGATGAGAACATCAGGTGAGCTTCAACAGAAATAACACAACTTGCTGGTTCAGAGAAGTAGTAGCAGCAGCAGCAGTAACAGTAGTAGTAGTAGTAGTAGTCAGGGCTGCAGTAGTAGCTATAGTAGCAGTAGTAGTAATAGTAGCATCACAGCAGTAGTGGTAGTAACAGCAGTTGTAATACCAGCAGCAGGAGGGACAAGAGAGAGAGAGAGATTATTGGGTCAGAGATTGTAAGCTGTTGGTTTGCAAAGATTTGCCAATTACTCAGATGGCCTTTTATTTGCTGAGTGTTTGTGTAATGTATGTGTGTGCAGAAGCTACTCTGTCCTAGATATGTGAGCAGCACTCTAATGTAGAATGCACTTCTACCTTTTAAATGGTCAGCAACGTTTTAGAGCAGACATACCATACTACTTTAGCTGTGTATAGTAATGGACATTAAATAGACACACTGAGAAACATTATTTAGGGATGGGAAACTGCTTTGTTCAGTCTGTTCTGTGTAGCTGTATCTAATTCTGTCCACCACCATCATCAGTGGTGGTATCATCATTATCATCATCAGCTTCATCATCATCATTTTGACATCTGTTCTTTCAATACTAGTGAGAACTGGGCACATGCACATTACTTCAGATTTTACTAGCTAGAGGAAAGTGTCAAAATACCAGTTAGGTTCTTTTCAATATAAATTTTAGGAATCTGTGAACTACTATTTTCTATATTAAATATGGTTGTGCATGCATACATACACATATGTACACAAATATTTACCTAGATATCAACATGGGAAAAAATGCAATATATCATCATCATCATTGTATGACTACTGTTCATGCTGGCATGGTTTGGATAGATCATCAGAATCCAAGGTAATTCTTATTTGGTGTTAACTGCTCTTGTTTTGTTCATACATTCCATTTTAACAAGGTATCTATGGCTAGATGCCCTTCCTAATGCTAAACAGTTTACTGGATGAATTTTATTATTGCATTAATAATAGATTATCATGCCCACACAAAACTAAGAGTCATCTCTGCATTGTCACTACACATTTTACAACTTTTACAGAATGTACTGGGTGTATTTTTGCCATAGCACCAATATTAGAGCAGCTGTCCTGTCAATTGCAAAACTAAAGGTTACTCTTTAGTACAAACATGTTTTAGCAATAAAGATGGGTGATGATATAGAGGGGGGGAGAAAGAAAGAAAGAAAGGTAGAATGATAAAGGATAATGTTGAGAGAATTGAATACAGGTAGATCCAATGCTATTCCCTATTATACAAAGTGGCATGGGACAGTGAATAAGAGAAAGGCACTTGATGGATGAGAGGGCAATAGATGGAGATTTAACATAAACATAACAGGTGAGAAATCCAGTGTAGATATATATTGTAAATCCCAGCCTCCATCACCACCACTGCCATTTTAATTACTATTTTGCCATGCTTTCACTTGTGTGTAGGACTTCTTCCCTATTGAAAGTCACTACTTGTTTCTATCTTTTGTCATCTTTATCAGATTGCCTCAAGCTCTATTGTCAGTTTGATGTTATGTTGCAGTCATAAATGGCAGTAGTAATCCAGGCAAGAATAAATGTCCTCCACAGGACCAACATGGTTTCCTTTTCCTTGTATTGATTGATCTCAGAATCCAACCAGCCAGTCACCTGTGCATTGCTGCTATGGAATGATGCATCATTATTTATGTGAACTCCCAGGTCGTGCAACAACTGTGATTCTGGGATTGTAATACTCCCTGGCCCTATGCATTCTAATTGTAATCAACTTGTGAGCTAATAGCAGTGCACTTGAAATTTCTCAGCAATGAGCTGCATGTTTTCTTCAGCCTTCTTGTATATTGCATTCATATCTTTCTGTAGTTTTGAGATATCATCAAGGTCATTGACTGCCTGTAATACTTTTGTATTGTCAGTATTGCTGGTATGAGTGGCATGTCTGAGAGAGCTATCACAAACAGTAGTGGTCCCAATACAATTCCCTGAGTGACTGCAGTTAGAATTGGTATTTCTTCAGAGAGAGCAACATTGGCTGCACCTGTCTGACTCCTAAATTTTAAAGTCATGCATTCACAGGCATGTTCATACATATGTATATATGAATGTATGCGTGCGCGCGTGTGTGTGTGTAGGCCAACCAAAGCCTTGTGAGTGGATTTGGTAGGCAGAAACTGAAAGAAGCAAACTGGCAGAATCGTTAGCATGCCGGGCGAAATGCTTAGTGGTATTTCGTCTGCCATTATGTTCTGAGTTCAAATTCCGCCGAGATTGACTTTGCCTTTCATCCTTTCGTGGTCGATAAATTAAGTACCAGTTACGCACTGGGGCCGATGTAATCGACTTAATCCCTTTGTCTGTCCTTGTTTGTCCCCTCTATGTTTAGCCCCTTGTTGGCAATAAAGAAATAAGAAACTGAAAGAAGCCCATCATATATACAAATATATCTGTGTGTGTGTGTTTGTACCTATGTGTGCGTGTCTTTGTGTCTGTGTTTGTCCTCCCATCACCACTTGACAAATGGTGTTGGTGTGTTTATGCCCCTGTAACTTAAAGGTTCAGCAAAAGACACCAATAGAATAAGTACTAGGCTTAAAAAAATAAGTCCTGGGGACGATTTATTTGCCTGAAATCCTTCAAGGCAGTGCTCCAGCATGGCTGCAGTCAAATGACTGAAACAAGTAAAAGAATAAAAGAGTATATTGTTGTTGTCATGTACTGTACGCCTGCAGCATATTGATGACACTGCAAGGAAAATCTTGCTAATTAAATACAAGGCTTCCAACTGCCTTACAACTCTTGTCCAACCAGCTTTTGATATTGGGAGAATATACAAATAATAACAACAGACGAGGACAGGTGGTGTAAATAACAAAAGTATATATTAGTATGACGCTCGGGAATACGGAAAGTCTTTGACGTTTCGAGCTACGCTCTTCAACAGAAAGAATACGGAGACAAGGAGAAAAACACGGAGAAAAAAAAATTGAATAGTGTTCAGTCAACGGTCAGACTCAACCACATCATCCTCTATGATTTCTTCAAATTCTGTATGTTTTACAAGTGTCTCAATATCTTTCCGAATTTGATGCAAACTTTCTGCTTTTGGAAAACTTGTAATGTCACAGATACAGTTTGGCTATATACTTTTCCAAGGACTATTTGAAGTTGAAGGTTTCACTTCATCCCATGACTCAGCTATATTTTTCACAGCATCCATTATGTTGAAATTCTTCTAGAAATTTCTAACTGTAGGTTTATTCTCTCTGTCAATTGCTTTCATAAGTTGTCTGAAAGTTCTTCTCATAAGATGTCTTGAAGTCAGCAATCACACCTTGATTCATTGGCTGGAGCAAAGAACGTGTATTCTTGGGGATATATTCTACTCTCACATTATCAGAGATGTCGTCTAAGCTCACTCAGTGGCTCAAGGCATTGTCTAAAAGAAGCAATGTTTTGTTTGAAAGGTTATGTTTGTCACTTTCTACAGCAGGACAATAAATGTTTGTAAACCACTCTTTGAAAAGGCTCTTTGTCACCCATACCTTCTTGTTTGAATGCAAAGTCAGAGGTAGATTAAACTTTGAATATACCTTGAAAGCCCTTGGATTTTCAGAGTGATACATATGTAGAGATTTTACTTTCATAAGAAACTCCAGGCAATTTTTGGAAGCTTTAATGTTGATTTTCTTTTTAAAAAATAAAAGTTCTAACTGGCATGCTTTTACAGAGAAGTTCAATTTCTTCAACCTTGGAAATTTGCTCTGATGTGTGGCCCCCTTTATCAACAATTTTCTTTAGATTCTCAAGATAATTAGAAGCTGCCTTTGTTTCAGCAATGGCAGCATCACCAGTCATTTTTGTGTTGTGCAGATTCAAGTGCTTCTTAAACTTTTCAAACAAGCCTTACTTGCCAATAGAGTTTTTTTCATTAGAAGTTTAACCTTCTTTTTCAACAAATACTCATACAAACTTTTGACTTTCTTTTAATTACTATTATCATTATGTGTGTACATATATACACACATAATCATACATATACACACATAGCAGGTTTATACATATGAGACTAAATATGTATAAATCCGAACACTGGGTATTATTGGTGTTTTATATTATATGATGAAATGAAATAATTTGAAAATGGGAAATGATGAATCAAAACTTAAACGAGAAATTGAAAGACATAGCGCAAAAAAAAAAATAAAGAAAAAACAAATAATAAAACTTCTACAGTTGGATGCCCTTCCTAACACCAACCACTCTGAGAGTGCAATGGGTGCTTTTTACATGCCAGCAGCACAGGAGCCAGTCAGGCAGGCCTGGCATCAATCACATTCAGATAGTGCTTTTTACATGCCACCAGCATGAGTGTCAGTCAGGGGGTACTGGCATTAGCCACGTTCAGATGGTGCTTTTTATGTGCCACCGGCATGGATACATATACATATATATATATATATATATATATATATATATATATATATATCATCATCATCATCATCATCGTTTAACGTCCGCTTTCCATGCTAGCATGGGTTGGACGATTTGACTGAGGACTGGTGAAACCGGATGGCAACACCAGGCTCCAGTCTGATTTGGCAGAGTTTCTACAGCTGGATGCCCTTCCTAACGCCAACCACTCAGAGAGTGTAGTGGGTGCTTTTACGTGTCACCCGCACGAAAACGGCCACGCTCGAAATGGTGTCTTTTATGTGCCACCCGCACAAGCCAGTCCAGGGGCACTGGCAACGATCTCGCTCGAAAATCCTACAGGAGCCAGTCAGGCGGTACTGGCAACGGCCACGCTCAAAATGGTGCATCTCATGTGCCACCCGCACAAGAACCAGTCCAGGGGCACTGGCAACGATCTTACTTGGCTTGCCGGGTCTTCTCACGCACAGCCCATTTCCAAAGGTCTCGGTCCGTAGTCATCGCCTCGGTGAGGCCCAATGTACGAAGGTCTTGCCTCACCACCTCAGCCCAGGTCTTCCTGGGCCTACCTCTTCCACGGGTTCCCTCAACTGTTAGGGTGTGGCACTTTTTCACGCAGCTATCCTCCTCCATTCTCACCACATGTCCATACCAGCGCAATCGTCTCTCTTGCACGCCACAACTGATGCTTCTAATGTTCAGCTTTTCTCTCAAGATACTTACACTCTGACGGGTATTCACATTGACATTACACATCCAACGGAGCATACTGGCTTCATTCCTTGCGAGCTTACGTATGTCCTCAGCAGTTACAGCCCATGTTTCACTGCCATGTAGCATGGTTGTTCGTACGCATGCGTCATACAGTCTGCCTTTTACTCTGAGTGAGAGTCCCTTTGTCGCCAGCAGGGGTAAGAGCTCTCTAAACTTTGCCCAGGCTATTCTTATTCTAGCAGCTACACTTTCAGCGCACCCACCCCCACTACTAACTTGGTCGCCCAGATAGCGGAAGCTATCGACTACCTCTAGTTTTTCACCCTGGAATGAGATAGAAGTTGTTTCCTGTTTGTTTGCAGTCTTTATTGCACCTGAACATCTGCCACAAACAAAAACTAACTTGCTAGTTAACCTGCCTTTGATGTTGCTGCACCTCTTATGTGTCCATAGCTTGCACCGGGTACATCTTATAGAGTTACTACCTACTCCTTTTCTACATACTGAGCAGGGCCATCTACCTGAAGGGGTTTGTGTTTTATCTACCTTCCTACTTATTAGGATTTTGGTTTTAGCTAGGTTGACTCTAAGGCCCTTCAATTCTAGACCTTGCTTCCACACCTGAAACTTCTCCTCTAGTTCTGATAGTGACTCCGCAATTAGGGCAAGGTCATCAGCATAGAGGAGCTCCCAGGGGCAACCTGTCTTGAACTCCTCTGTGATTGCCTGGAGGACTATGGTAAATAATAGGGGGCTGAGGACGGAACCTTGGTGGACCCCTACCTCTACCCGGAATTCATTGCTGTACTCATTTCCA
Source organism: Octopus bimaculoides (assembly GCF_046866305.1). Classification (NCBI taxonomy): domain Eukaryota; kingdom Metazoa; phylum Mollusca; class Cephalopoda; order Octopoda; family Octopodidae; genus Octopus; species Octopus bimaculoides. The sequence goes on along the minus strand of NC_142929.1, from coordinate 163,655,746 downwards.
ACCCTCACCTTACTGGCCGCATCTCTGTACATGGCTCGCACAGCTCTCACTAGCCATTCTTCTATCCCAAGTTTCCTCATTGACCACCAGATAAGGGATCGGGGGACCCTGTCAAAGGCTTTCTCCATGTCAACGAAAGCCAGGTACAGAGGTTTATCCTTGGCTAGGTATTTCTCTTGCAACTGTCTCACTAGAAATAAGGCATCAGTAGTGCTTTTACCTGGCACGAACCCAAACTGCATCTCATCTAAATTGATTCGCTCCCTAATTAGTTGGGCTATGACCCTCTCTGTAACTTTCATAACCTGATCTAACAGCTTGATGCCTCTGTAATTATTTGTATCTAAAGCGTCCCCTTTACCTTTGTAGCAGTTGACTATGATGCTGCTACACCAGTCATAGGGTATGACTCCTTCGTGTATCACCTGGTTCGTAATACGGGTGACTAGGCTATAGCCAACACTGCCAGATATTTTGAGCATCTCTGCAGTGATTCCTGATGGGCCGGGGGCTTTCCCGGTCTTCATACTCTTAATTGCTTTATCTACCCTGGTACTATCAACTCGGATAGCTGGTCCCTCTATTGGGTCGACATAAGGCAGGCTCTCTTTCTCCCATTCATTCTCTTTATTAAGCAATCTATCGTAGTGGCATCTCCAGACCTCTTTCTTTGCATCCTCATTTAATGCAAGCGTACCATCATCCATGCGAACACATTTCTCTCCTACAACATCACTAGGAGAGAAATGTGTTCGCATGGATGATGGTATATATATGGTATATATATATATATATATATATATATATATGTATGTGTATATATATATATCTATGTATGTATATATATATATATTGAGTAGTTGGCGTTAGGAAAGGCATCCAGCTGTAGAAACTCTGCCAAATTTAGATTGGAGCCTGGTGTTGCCATCCGGTTTCACCAGTCCTCAGTTAAATCGTCCAACCCATGCTAGCATGGAAAGCGGACGTTAAACGATGATGATATATATATATATATTTATTTATATTGGAAAATGCACCCACTACATCCTATAAAGTGAATGGTTGGTAAGTGGAAAGATATTCAGCCATAGAAATCAAGTCAGATAACATGTATGAACACACATGGGAGCAGCAAATTCCAATAAGAAATGATTTAAACAATGATGACCAGTCCAACCCATACCAGCATGGAAAGCAGATGATATAAAATGATGATGTAAAAAGCTGTTACATACATACACAAACACACACACCTTCATGTATGTATGAATGTATGTTTGTGTACGCTTATGTAAGTATGTATGTATGTATATCATTATCCAGTTTACTTTTGAGATATTTTGTCAAAAGAGAAAGAGCCGGTTTCTAACCTAGATCCAAGGCTCCTTCATTAGAATTTCAACAGGGTATTTTTGTATGTATGTATGTGTGCAGATTTATATGTTTTATATATGTATGTATGCATGCATGTGAGACTACAAATAACTCTTATCTTCAAACATAAACAAATCTCTCTCTCTCTCACACTTTCTCTCATACACTTCCTCTCCTCCCCTTTCTCTCTCACTGTTTGTATGTGTGTGTACACATACTCACATATTAATAAGCATACATTGAGAGAGATGAGTTATTACTAGTCTGGTAAAAATAGAATTATGAACCCTAAAGTTTTGTATTTTTATTTACTTCTGACTAGGATTAACCTAACAAGCATACATTTTAAATCACAGGCTTTCAGCACATTTGTTCTTTCTGTGACTGTCTCATAAAATCCACTTTGATCGTTTTAATGTTATTTAATAATATGTCCTTAAAGTGTTCTGTATAGATGTTTAGCCATTTGCTGATAATAAGAGTGAGTCAATAGCTATCCTCTCCTGTTATTGGTATAATAATTAACTGGAAATTTCCAGCTGGATGTGAGTTATATTTAAGTACAGAGTCAACATTTCCATTATGACATTCAATTGTAATATCTTATGTTAGTAACAATTGGCTGGGCAATTAGCTTTATCATTAGTTATTTTATTTACAGTACATTTGATCAATGTATAGTTTGAGGCTACCATAGTGTTGTTGTTGCTAATGCTGCTGCTACTGTTGTTGTTGTTGTTGTTGTTGTTGTTGGTGGTGGTGGTGGTGGTAATAGTGATGATGATGATGATGGTGATGATGAGCTTTGCTCAAATTCATTCCATGAATGTCTATTCCATCTTTAATTTTCAGACATAGAATAGATGCATTTATAATTTCATAGAATATTGCTGTCTTTACACCATCACCCTACCTTCACCCATAAACACAAAGAGAAAAACTTAATATTTATGTGAGTGCTCTTCTTTGCCCATAGGTATAAATGAATGTCTCCTAATTCACCTCTACCCTTGCCTATTTCTTTTTTCTTCACCTTTAGTCATATATAATAACAGCTATTAATGAACCCCCTAACACTTCTTCCCAACTATGTACAAGGAGGTGCTAAAAAATTTCTGGTTTTAAGGGTATCGCAAAAGGCCTGGCTGGAGGCCCACCTTCTGAGCTCTTTAACAGGGCTTACAAAAAACTTAAGGACTGCTACAATAAGTGTGTGAATCTGAGAGGGGAATATGTTGAATAAAATCATAACTGATGCTCCTGTATTTTCTTTTACCCAAAGCTGGGAACGTTTTAGCACCCCATCGTACATTGATTAACTTGTTTCTGTTCTTGCTGTTTAATTTCAGGACTACCCTGACCTAGCAAGCTTAGGATGAGAGATGTTCTGACCCAGAAAGTATTGCCTTTTTTAATACTTTGGGCATGTATCTTCACCTATGGCTTCACCAATGGCTTGGAAATGGATTTGGTAGAACAAATACCATGAAGCATTTTGTTTGGCACTCTAATGATTCTGCCAGTCCACTATCCTTTTTGAGTCTACTTCATAATTAAAATTATTTCTTAAGTCTTTCAAAAGAAAATACATTTTAACTCAATTCACTCTCAAATTAATGTCACCTTTTGGCCTTTGCTGTAAGATTTTGAACAAGGTTTCCAGTGTTAGAATAAATCAATATCTTGATGCATTATTTCCATCTACAATGACCCATTTGCATTGGTTTCTTCCTCCCTTTTCTATCGTCAATCCTGGGAACTCAGAAAAAAAAAACATGGGTGTTGAACTTCCTCTTCCTCTGATTAAACCATAAAAAAAATTTTTTAAAACATATAGCAATGAGTTTTTACAATACAATGTCATGTAGTGAAGGAGATAAATATATGAAATTGAAACAACCCTAAAATACAGCTAGTACTTATTTGAGCTAAAGAGGGAGCCTCTTTGTGATTGTTTAACCTGCTAGTAATAACACTGAAATCTCCCACAAATCACAACATATTATATTAACAATTAAGACACATTCAATAATGTACCCTTATATACATGGAAATGATGGCAGGATGATCATGGCTGAAATTCCTTTGAATGTAGGCCCTTTGGCTGACAGTTAACTTAGGCGTAAACTATAAAAACATCTGATATTTATTTTACCAGCTTAGGATTGTTGTTGTTGCTGTTTAGTCTCTGATCAATGAGTAAGCTGATCTTTTTTTTTCAGATATAGTGTATTAAAAAACTACATACACTATCTGCTTTCTTTGGTAGTGTATGATATCATTTTCTTTGGTAGTGTATGATAAGAGGAAAGTTTGGTTGTTATTTCTAGCCAATTAAATGACCATGTAGAGGCTTTGACTTGTAAGTAACTGTGAAAATTGAAAGACAATGCTAACCCCAGTGTGGTTTGAACTCAAAATATAAAGGGATGTAACTATTTACTAGAAGGCATATCTCCTCACACTCCACTGTTTTTAACCAATGCTCTTTCACTTGTTTGTTTTTACATCCATTTTCTTTGCTGTCATGGGTTAGACAAAATATATTACCAAGGTATTGTTTTACAGCTGGATGCCTTTTATGTCATGTATTTGTTTTTCAAGTTAGCAATATCTTATTCCATGAGTCTTCAAGCTTACAGAGCCAGCAGATGATCCACTAAAAGAGAAAATTACAGCATCAGCCATAGCTGAGCAAATTTTGCACAAGAGCAAAAGTAAACGCATGCATGTGTGTGCACACACACACACAAAAACTCACACACATGCATGCACACACACACACACAAACTCACACAGACAAACACACATGCACATGCATACACATAAGCACGCAGTTGCCTGTGCACACACACATACACCCCACCTTATATATATCATCATCATCACCTTCATTTAATGTCACTTCATTGCATGGGTGAAATGGAATTTGTTGAGAGCTGATTTTCTACAGTTGGATGTCCTTCCTGTCACCAACCCTTACCTGTTTCCAAGCAAAGTAATATTTCCCCATGACCAGACATGTTTTTCATTAAAGACCAGAAATGAACAACACCACTTTTATGACACTGATGCTTTTTTTATATATATAATCATCACATAATGTCAAGACAAAGGCAGATATAAAGGTGCACACACACACACACACTCACACAAACACACACACACACACAAACACGTATACACACACACATTTTTACAACAAGCTTCTCAGTTTCTTTCTATCATACCAACTCACAAGGCTTTGCTTGTATTGAGGCTATTGTAGAAGATACTTGCCAAAGGTACCACAAAGAGAGACTAAACCCAAGACCACATGGTTGGGAAGCAAGCTTCTTATCCACACCCCTAAGCTCTTGCGACTATATGTATGACAGGCTTCTTCCAGTTTTCAGCTAGCAAATTGTCTCATAAGGGTTTGATTGGCATGGGGTTATAGTATATCAAATATTAATTCATTATTGATGTAGGATTACATTTTTTTTCAGTTAGAGGAGAGACAGCACCCATGATAGTGTTTGTAAATATGATGTGGCTTGTGTTTAATTATAACATCCTTAAATTGACATCTACAAGAAAAAAAAAACATGGTGGAAAGAGGAGGTAATTCAGAGAGTTGGGTACTGCTACATAATACTAACTAAAGGGTAAGAGAATAACTTTTTAGTCTTAGTCTTCTATTATAATTATAATTACATCTATGACACATTATAAAAATATTAATGATTCAAAACTAGTATTTGACTAGTATTTGACCATGGAAGGATAAAACACAAAGTTGAAAAGTTGACTCATGAATTTCGGTAACTTATTCCCATAGACATCTTGTCTGATGTTCTAACAATTTTAACAAGATTGATCATGGTATATTACTGGTATTGAATTTAACAGCCTCAGAAGAATATAAGCACACACTAATATACTAGGATATCACTTTGCTATAGACAGGGCTAAGGTTACATACTGTAAAGTAGTGTAACATTCTACCAGTTCTGCTGACTCACTACTATTCTACTCATTTTACATACTTCATAAGAATGAAGAACAAAAGGAATCTCAACTGGAATTGAACACAATAACAGTCATGTGTTAACAGACCTCCTGGTACATGTTCTTTTTCTGTTGTCTTTGCTGAGCAAATGCCTTCAAAATTCTACATTTCCTTATCATTTTCAGAGTTATAAAATATTTTATTTGAATTTTGCAATGGAAATGTTCAGATCTATTCTGGAATAAAATAATTCTATAATAATAAATGATACTTTTGCCATTTGTATCATTTGATGTTTTTTCACTTTTATTCTTAAGAATCTGAGACCAAGTTCTGTTTTAATTAAAGTATTTTGAATAGGGACAAATTAATGAGAAAATAATTTACAAAGCTATTTAGCAATTTAATTAAACTCAGAGAGTAAATACTTTTAAAAAGTAACAAAATTGACAAACACACACATCCATACACGCATGCACACACACACACACACACATCACATACACACACATACAAACATGCACACACACACACACACAAACATGTACATACATATATCACCATTCTCATTTAACATCCATTCCCTGTGCTAGCTGTTATATATACACACACACATATATATATATATATATAAATATTAATATTTAGAAATATTAATATTTATATATATATACACATTTATACATTCTTATGGGCATGCATACATACAAACATGGTGCCTTCTAACTCCTTGAGCATGATACCTTCTGTATTAAAATCATAGATGTAGTAACTTCTTGTCATTTGCTCCTATAGTTTAAAAAATAGAACAGTATGACAAGACCATGACTCTATCTCTTAGACACCAATACCACTTCACTGAAGGGTGCAAATATGTGGACAACTAGAAAATTACACCTGCTCCCACCTATAGCAGATCTTTAGTCCCTCTCAAGCAAAGAAGCTTCAAAAGTGGTGGTATTTCTCTACTGCAGTTGCACATAATACTCCAACTCCTACAATAAGAGGTCTAGCATGTTTTTGTAACATCAGTACCACTCTGTAAATGTTTGAAGTCAAACTGGTTACAGGCAAAACAGACAAAATGCCAGACTACACACACTGCAGGTTTCAAGCAAGAGTGTCTTTCTCCCAGCTGGATTTCCATACACAATTAAATATAGATAAATATGCATACATACACACTAACGGATGGTTGATGACCCTTTTGAGTTTATCCACATTTTGACAGGTTTTGTTTTTCATCCCACAGGGTGTCCAAAAGTTACCCTCCTCACCCAGAAAACTTGGCGGTGCTGTTGGTTTAGTCACTGTCAGCATGACCGTGCAACAGTTTGTACTAGTTTACATGGTTACCAATTGTAGGTTCCTGACTATTAGATACTTAACTTCAAACACACACACACACACATGTATGTGTGTGATAAGAATTCAAATATATGTTGGTGCATTTGGTTATGGTAGTAAATATTTAAGCAGTAATCATAGTATGTATTGCAGTTCCAATATTTGAATTTATGGGCTTCCTCTAGGCATTCTGGTTTCCACACATTATAAGAATGACTTTATTTCATGGGCAATTTACCTCCTGATACTTTGATTTTAACTCATTTTCTGATTCTTTAAAGAAAGAATTTCAAAAACAAAAGAATATGTTTTCTTCAAAATTTGCTTCAAATGAAATGAAACTAATATCACATTTACTTAATTGTTTCTTCTTTTTAATATGCTTGAATGGTAACCCTGTCTTATTTAATATGCTTAAATCATGTCGTTTATACAATTATATTGCAAAATATGCTATCAATATTCAGTACATATCTGTAGTTACAGCACATTAGACACTGGACTGCTATAATTGTATTGGAAAACTAATCCCTTTCATCCATTAAATATAAGTTTTGAAACAATATACAACCGTGTTTTATTAAACTGGATACACCTTTGTTAAGATCAACAGTTCGTGGCCATTTATAGCTACTTTCCAACCAAGTATTTTGCTAGTATGCATTAGATTCAGAATAAATTTATTACAAGCTGTATTGCTAAAATCATGTAGAAACTATGAAGCAGGTTGAAAACTCTTGAATGGTTACCTAAAATTCCATTAACCAGTGAGCCATAAAAGATGTTGAGTCATTGAAATAACACAGCAATAAGCTCCTTAACTGAATCCCTGATGAGAGTTGTGATTAATCTCCAACAACTTGCCAATCTAATGAAAACCAAGCTAGTGTAGATAGAATATCTAGTGAAGTGAATAGAAATAAAGCAGAAGAACTAGTTGAGATTCAACATCAAACTGATAAACTAGTTTACATCAGAAGGAAGAAGATATTTCACTTGAGCTGGGGAATATAATGTTTTGTCAAGGCTACACAAATGAAAAAAAACAAAAAAGATACTCATGATCCTGTGGCAATTATCACATGATAATTTTAAATTTTTTTTTTTTTTTTCACAGTTTTACATTCATTATTTCATGCTTGCTTAGGTAAGATGGTTGTTATTGGAGCAATTGTTTTTACAGCTGGATGCTCTTCCCCTCCACTACTAACCAATTCAAACTATAAAGAAAGAACAGGACCTGTTTTTCTTAGTTAAGTAACTTACAGCAAGCAGATTTTTATACCTTGCAATAGCTGTAAATTTTTTTTCATGGGGAATATTTCCTTTTCAGGATTGATCATGATGTGTATGTGTGTGTGTAATCATTATTATTTAACTTCTATCTTCCATACTGACATGGGTTGGGCAGCTTGGCAAGATTCAATGAGCTGGAGTATGCATAAAGTTCTAATGTCTGTTTTTGGCATGGTTTCTATGGTTGGATGCCTTTCCTAAAACCAACTATTTTACAGAGAGTACTGAGTGCTGTTTTCATGACACAGGCACTTATGACATTATCAAGTTGCTTGCAAGACAAAGAAATAAAAATCTGAAGAAGGAGGAGGAGGAGATGAAGAAAAAGGAGGAGGAGGAGGAGGAGGAGGAGGAACATTCTTTACTGAGTGAAGTTGAAATAGATGAAGAGGTGGCTCTATGCCAGATGTAGAGAGGCTAAGGTATGATAGCAGGACAAGAACAAGTGTTTTGCTACAGAAGAGATAGATGGCTACTGCACATTATATAAAAGTGGATAGGAGTGAGTTGCTGGAAGAAGGTAAAGATGTTCATGATGAGGTATCAGAGTGTACTGTCAAGGAATAATAGGGTGAATGTAAACGGGAACATGAACTGAGGATTGGGAGGTGTGGATGAAGTTCATAGGAGTGTTAGAGAAGTATGACAAGTAATTAGAGATGGGAGTAGAGGTTAATGTAGGGAATGATGTACTAGGATGGAGGTGTGGTCAGAGGTAAATATCAGTATGAAGAAGAGTAAAAGAAATAGCTCAGGAATGAAATGTAGAATGGCAGTACAGGAACAGTGGAGAGTAGCAGAATAATAAACCTGTAGATAGATCAGAAAATAGGGATATGAGTGTCCAATTCTTCTTTTGTGCCTGATAAAGAGCCACTCTTCAGTTCAGTGAACAGCTTCTTAGTAAACCCGTACAGGTCCTTCAGAAACTGCCCCCAAGTCCTTTTACTCTCCTTTCGACGCTCATATCGGCGGATATGTTATTGAACATAATGACATTTCCTTTTCAAATCATCATACAACAGTGCGAGGCCAGGTTTTTCATCTTCTGTAGCCCATTTCCATCGCTTTCTTAGGCTGGTCTTTTCCTTCCTCATCTGTTTCATTTTCCTGATCCTCCTACTTGGTCCACACTTCCCTTTCACTAATCGGATACTCTCTTTCACTCCAAACAATTCCTTCCCTGTATCGTAAATTGAGCATGTTAATTTTCCCAGTTTCTCCACTGTAGAGCCTGTCATTTTATAAAGAGATCGACATACCTTGTTTTCAAACTCTTTATATTTCCCTTTCTCATTAGCAGCAGGCCACAAAACCCTTGGTTTCCTCCGAGTACTATCTGAGGCACCAGTTTCATAAATTGCAGTTTCCTGACAGGAAGAGGTCTTTGCTGTAGCATTTATCAATCCGCTGTGGTTTGAGTCCGGGGATGATTTGCCACATGTTTTACGATCAGATAATCCACACTGCTCTGTCTTCTTCTCACAAGTCTTTCCTTGATGTATCTTCAAGCCTCTCACAGTTGCAAAGGTTCTACAACACAGCTTGCATCCAAAGTTGTTTGCCCTTCGTTCACTATTCGAATTTCTGCAAATGTACTAAGCACTGATGCTGATCATAGTTTAATCAATAAGAGTAGGAGCGAAGTAAATGCAGTAAAAGTAGTGGGGGGAAGTGGAGCCCCATTTAAGCGACCCCTCAGAAATTGAACCTCCTTACGATACTCTATAAGTCAGTAGAGTGGGTATATTATCCAAAATGTATAGTATTAAATATCCATCACAGTTGATCTTACCAATCAGTTTCGTGTAAAGAATACAATGGAGTGTAAGATAACAATCCAATTATATAACTTTACGCTCATCAGAGTTAGCTGATATGGAAGGGAATATGGCAACTGCTCTCTATGGTTAGAGGTGGATTAGCACAACCAGTCAGTGGCTGCTGTGAAAAAGGTGGTGAAATGAAAAAGAGCCAGGAGGTTAGGTTAGGAGTTATGTCAAAAATCTCTTTACTTGAAGACAAACTGGAGATTCTACTGCTGACACCCTTAATCAGGTTCCTTAACATTATGGCTGGATGGCAGGAACTTGTGTTAATGTAAGACAACTTCTCATTTGGTTTCCTAAAGGACCAATAGACTCCTGATTCCAAAACCAGGGTCATGTCAAGGAAACCTACTGTTTCCAGGTTGCTCTCTATTGTCCAAAAGAGTTTGTGGTGCTTGTTAGGTCCTTTCTGAGCCTATCTAGCAGGTGGCCATTAGCCCCTCTCGATATTGCTAGTGTGTTGTCCCTGTAGAAGCCAAAGCTAGTTGAAGGGAATTTATTTTTTAGTATATCAAGGATGAAGAGACCAACTAGGTCACATACATCCACACTGTCAGAAGCATCCATTGCCACGTCGAAGGAGCCCTCTGGGTCAGTGTATTTGATCCAAGCAGACTCCTTACTGAAGAGTAGGCTTCTTCTGGCATGCATGATAATGTATATATCCTCATCGTTGACTTTAGTATAGGCCCTAGCAAAGTTCAGTGCCTTTAACAGGAGCTCCCTTGATATAGATGTGTAGAAGTCCACTATATCAAATTGGGTAAACCTAGCTTTATCCCTATCCTGCCACCGTTGGCCTTAAACTATGTAATGACTTCATTGGTGTTGTGCCATAGGGTGAGGTCAGAGGCATTTCTCACACTGTTACTCATCTTCCTGGTGAGCCGTTTGCTCACCTATCCTATGTCAGACTTCACCGGGTTTATCAGACTGCAATTAGGGTTAGAGGCAAAGTTAGGCTCATGATCCTTGATTGTTATGAAGGCCTCTTTCTTCATCAGTGTCACTACCCTATCTTCTATGCCTAGTTTAAAAGCTATATCTCTGATGAGCGTAGAGTTATATAATCGGATTGTTACCTAACACTCCATTGTATTCTTTATGCAAAACCGATTGGTAAGATCAGCCGTGATGGATATCTAATACTATACATCTCGGATAATATATATATATATATGTACATATATATTTTTGTGTGTATGTGTGTGTGTTTGTATTTGTCCTCCCACCACTGCTTGACAACCAGTGTTGATTTGTTTACATCTGCAGTACTCAGCAGTTTGGTAAAAGAGATCGATAGAATAAGTACCAGGCTTAAACAGAAGTACTGGGGTCAATTTGCTTCACTAAAACTTTAAAACCTTCAAAGCAGTACCCTAACAATGGCTACAGTCCAACGACTGAAACAATTAAAAGTTAAAAGATAAATTAGGTAAACAGATAATTAAAAAGAACTGGTAAAAAAAAAAATGGAACTTTATAAACTAAATACTATATCATTTTACCAATAATTGCTTCAATAGCTTTATGATAATAATTTTCAAAACATTTCATAATGTTTCAAAACAAAATGTTCATAATGGAGACATTTTTAACTCACATGATTAAAAGTCACAATGTGTGATAATAGAGATGGTGGTGGTGGTGACATTGGCATTAACAACAGGCCTGCTAAGGTTTTGAGGTTGGAGGCCATTCCTAATTAATCAATCAGAGCAATTTATTGTTTGTCACCTTATTAAAATAACAGAAGAGGAATGTGTCTTAGATGAGAAGGTCAATTAGATAAGATGAACAAAGAAACATGATTTATTAAAGCGAGAGGAGGGTTTATATAATATTAATGTGACTAATCATAACATTCTGTAGACTTTAACATAGGTAATGAGAACATCTTTAATGTAAGTACCACTCACGTATATACTTATATACATTCATATATACAAGTACACATATATTTACATATGTATAAATAAATATGCATACATTCATACACACACACACACACACAGTAATAATGATAATAATCCAAAGATGGAATTTATATATATTCTAATTTATTGGATATATGTGTATATGTATATATAGATCTATATATAGTAAAATTTGCTTCTATGTTCAGTTATATCATCAGTATTATCATCATCATCATCATCATCATTATCATTTAAATCCGTTTTCCCTGCTGGATTAAGTTGGAAGGTTTGACAGGAGCTGACCAGCTGAAGAACTTCCCAGGCTCCATGTATGTTTTGCCATGGTTTCCAGAGCTGAATACCCTTCCTAATACCAGTCACTTTACAGGGTGTACTGAGTGCTTTTACACAGGACTGCCATGGATGCTTTTACATGACACCAGGATGGGTGCTTTTCATATGGCACTAACACCCATGAGCCTGCAGGAATAGAATCAATCAGCTGAAGATGGAAGCAGAGGACATGCCTGTATGCAAGGACAACCACAATTTCACTTAGCTCAACGTGTCTTCTCAAGTGCAGTAAACCACCAGAAATCTGATGGATTACTCTATACCAGGGGTTTTCAAACTGTGGTCCACAGACCACAGGGGGTCTGCAAGGACGAGACAGGGGGTCCGCAAGGAAAAGACAGGGGGTCCGCAAGGACAAGACAGGGGGTCCGCAAGGACAAGACAGGGGGTCCGCAAGGACAAGACAGGGGGTCCGCAAGGACAAGACAGGGGGTCCGTTTATGGGCAATTTGATTTTATATATGTTTTTTAATTAAAATCTTTTAATTGACAATAAACCTATTTTGTTAAATACTGTTAAATAAATAAATGTAAAAATATATGTTATTTTAAGCAAATATTTATGTATAAATTTCATAAGCATTTATAAGGGGGTCCCTAAGGTAAAGCCTGAAATATAAAGGGGGTCCGCATGTCAAAAAGTTTGAAAACCCCTGCTCTATACAATGGCTTAGCTGGCAGAAACTTTGAAGTCACTGTCAATAACATTCTGGTATAAGAATAATATGTGTGTGTGTGTGTGTTTCTGTGTATGTACACACACACACACACATAGCTAGGAGGCGAGCTGGCAGAAACATTAGCACGCCGGGCAAAATGCTTAGCGGTATTTCGTCTGCCGCTACGTTCTGAGTTAAAATTCCGCCGAGGTCGACTTTGCCTTTCATCCTTTCGGGGTCGATTAAATATGTACCAGTTACGCACTGGGGTCGATATAATCGACTTAATCCGTTTGTCTGTCCTTGTTTGTCCCCTCTGTGTGTAGCCCCTTGTGGGTAGTAAAGAAATAACACACACATAGCTAGGAGGAGGTTGTATGTTTGGACTGACACCTTGCAGCTCTATGCAAAGATAACACTTACCAAACATCAATTTTAGTTTTGTGCCATTTGTAAATTAACCAGGATCCATTTTAATTACTGAGAGCCCTCTGAATCAAAATCCTGGCAATGTATGTGCGTATATATATATATATATATATATATATATATATATATATATATATATATATACATATAGTTATGGTATATTCTGTTAGGAACTTGGCAGAGTACAGTATACAGCTCATCCACCTTCAGAATTACCCAATACTATCCGGTAGCATTATTATATAATTCCAGGTTTATGTTTGAGTATTCATCGTGTGTGTGTGTGTATATATATATGTATGCGTACACTTGCATATATGGTGGTTGTCTACTCCTTAAACAGAGTTTGACCACCTCCTGCACCTACACCTTAGCCTTTTCATGGCGTCTGATGTGGCTTTTTAAACCAGACAGTGTTTTGAAAAAACACCCACACAGATTGCACCTCTGATTTGCACTACCAATACCTGCAAGTAAGTTCTGCTCATTGTGGATCCTAACATGTCTTTTAAGACCCCCATTGGATTTGCAAACCCTCTGGCACACACCACATTCAAACGTGTGCACAGACATATAATCAGAATAGCTGGGTGAGGTTTGTTTTCCATGGGTTCGCAGGTGAGATTTGAGGCCAGCCAAGGACAGACATGGTCTGTCACAGACTGTGCACACAAAAAGGTCCTTGTCATTCACCTTCTCAGTCTTCACCTTTTTCCTTAAATGTCTCTTGAGCCCTGCTTGCATCATCCTGGCCTCTTCAAATGCTTTCACTCCACTCCACACCCTTGTTCGCCATCCAACTCGATCTGAAGCAAGGACATATATACATATACATATGTATGCTGTTCCAAGTTACATGTATATGCACATATATATTCACACATACATATACATATACACACACACACTCATACAGCAGAATCCCTTGTATTACTGGTGTAATATATTCCTAAAAATTTCAACATAGCACAAAATCCTGAAATGCAGAATCAATTTTCCTATTGATGCTCATGTCATAAATTGAGACCATTCCAACAGATGTTTTTGAAATGAAGTAAAAATATACAAGAAAAAAACAACACAAACAACAAAGAACAAGGGACACAACCACTTTTATGCATGAAGATAACAATTTCTAAACATATACAGCACAATATGTATATATAAAAACGTTTGAAAAAAATATGTTAGGGAGTAAATAACAATCATAATATTGTAATAAGATGTGTTCTTCCCATAAAAGACGTTGACTCCTGTGTGAGTGGGGTGGAATGACAGTTACTGAGAGAATGAGTGATGCTCTGTTCTATCTCAACTTTGGATATGTTCTTCGCCCATCTGTTTGAGGGGTGAAGAACATATAAAAAGTTGTTTGATGTTTATGGTGAATCATCTCTGAACATCAGTGTAGGAAAGAAGCTCATAGTAAACTTTTCTTGTAATTTCTATATGTTCACAATTAATGTTGTTATCAGCAAATACTTACACACTTTCCTCTGTAAGTGCCAACATTTAATAATATTCTTTGCAATCAATTTAAGTGGAGTTGGTAGAATTTCTGTATTCTTGTCCTTGTTCTAAAAACTTTAGCTTCTTGTTAGATAAACTTTCTCTATGGGACACTGCCAACTCAACCACAGCATCTTCTATGACTTCTTCAAACTTCACATCATTTGCAAGTGTCATAATATCTTTCTGAATTTGCTGAAGACTTTCTGCTTGTGAAAAAGTCATGGATAGAATCTGGTCAGATATTTTTCCCAAGCATCATTCAAAGTTGAGGGTTTCACTTCATTTCATGTTATACATACATCCATTATGTTGAAATTCTTCCCGACATTTCTAACTCTAGGTTTATCTTCCCTGTCAAATATTTTCATAAATAGTTTGAAAGTTCTTCTCAGGCAATAATATGCCTTGAAGTTAGCTACCACACCTTGTTAGGATGAGTGGTATGTGCTAGTTGTTACAAATACTGTGATGTAGGAAGTCAAGCCAGCAAGAAGTCAGTGAAGTCATAGATAGCCATATCTTTACTTGTCTAACTAACTATACTGCTATGCTGCAGTGGACATTATAACAGTCTGATGTTGGATTACAATAGTAGTGATGAGGAATTAACAGACTCATGAGGAATTAACAAACTCACAGAGTTACGAAACTCACAAAAGTCTTTTGTGTAAATTTTATATTATACAAAATCGTAAAATTATGGAAGAATTGTTGGAATTATGGAAGAAAGGTTTGCTCAAGTGGCAAAAACAGCAACAGCAACAACTACAAGAAGAACAACAACAACAACAATTACTATTACAGCAACAAATGCTGCAATTAATACTCTTTTACTTGTTTCAGTCATTTGACTGCGGCCATGCTGGAGCACCGCCTTTAGTCGAGCAAATCGACCCCGGGACTTATTCTTTGTAAGCCTAGTACTTATTCTATCGGTCTTTTTTGCTGAACCGCTAAGTGACGGGGGCATAAACACACCAGCATCGGCTGTCAAGCAATGCTAGGGGGACAAACATAGACACACAAGCATACACACACACACATATATACATATATACGACAAGCTTCTTTCAGTTTCCATCTACCAAATCCACTCACAAGGCTTTGGTCAGCCCGAGGCTATAGTAGAAGGCTATAGTAGAAGTTCTAGCTGGCATGCTCATCCAGAAAAGTTCAATTTCTTCAGCATTGTATATTTGCTCTGATGGGTAGCCTCCTTTAGCAATCATTTTCTTTAGATGCTCAAGATAACTGGAAGCTACCTCTGTGTCAGCGCTTACAGTTCACCAGTCATTTTTGTGTTGTACAGATTCAAGTGCTTCTTAAACTTTTTAGATCAGCCTTTGCTAGCCAGGAAAGTTTTTTCATTAGAAGCTTCACCTTCTTTTTCAATAAAAATTCATACAAACATTTGGCTTTCTTTAATTGCCATTGTATTTATTGACACATTACATTGAGTCTGATCTTTAATCCATACACGCAAGAGCTGTTACATTTTAAGTATCACATTATTTCTATCAAAAAATAAGCATTGTAGTCCAGTGTTAGAAAATGAATGAACAGTGAAATAAAGAAAATTTCTAACAATGACCAACATCATAACATACCCACCAATACCATTTTCCCCTACCACTATGTGAAAATATGTCACAACTCCAGCTAATAGTTGGAGAGTTGCTTGCACCAAAAGTTGGAGAATTGCTGCTGCCACTGCTGCTGCTGCCACTGCTGTTGCTAATCCAAATGCTGAGCAGTTTAAAATAAAATAATGAAATTTATGTAACTAGACATGTCTTGGATTGCATTCTTCTGAATATAGGCCTTTGTATCTGAAATATAAAGTTTTTTGGTAAAATTTTCTGCATTGTTAGAAGCTTTCTTTACTTCCCTTTTCTTTCATTTTCTCCTTCTGAAAAAAGAAAATAATGGCCAAGCAATTAACAGAGTAGCTTCTTGTGCACTTGACTTAATTTTCTCTCTGTTGTCATGTATTATTCTTACTGCAGACGGAAGCTGTAATGTTTTGGCAATGCGGTTGTTTTTTTTTTCTCAGGCTGGTGTCAGTTAAATTGCAATGTATTCATTGAAACTGTATGAGCTTCAACCAAGTGCCATCAGAAACTCTATACTCATCTAACAATTTTTGACCAATATTCGAATATTAAATTTTATTAATAATAATAATAATAATAATAATAATATTGATGATTTCAAATTTTGGTACAAGACCAGTAATTTCGGTGATTACATCGACCCCAGTGTTTAACTGGTACTTATTTTCTTGGATCCAAAAGGATGAAAGGTAAAGTCAACTTTGGCAAAATTTGAACTCAAAACATAAAGACAGACAAAATGCCTCTAAGCATTTTGGCTGGCGTGCTAACGATTCTGCTAGCTCACCATCTTAATAATAATAATAATAATAATAATAATAATAATAATAATAATAATAATAACAATAATAATAATAATAATAATAATAATAAATGCCCTGATGTAGTACCAGGCAGTGGCTCTCATGGCTTCTGATCTTAACTGATTGGAAGTGTTATCATGTACATTGTTTTGTGTTGGTATAAAGATGGGCTACAGCAAATATTCTGCTCAATACCACAGATTTGCTTGTCAGTTGTCTGACCTTAACCAGTTGAGCATGTCCCTTGGTGGCTGACGATATGTGCATCTCTGATCAGGAGTAGAAGTAGTCAAGGAGCATCGCAGCCATGTGTTGAGAGGAGCTCTTTGGGGTTTGGAAATATGGGTGTTTCGTTCAACTTCCTTAAACAACCCTTATTCAGGGACCTTTTAAGTAGCATGAGCTATTTCAACCTGAAGAAAATTCTAACTGAAGAAAATTGAAGGTCATGCACTGTTTAGTTTTGCTGCTGGTGGTGGTGGTGGTGGTGGTGATAATGATGAAGATAATGTTGATGATTAACATCATTTTATAATGTGTTAGTACAAAACACTAGTGTTCAATACATATTTATAAGTTAAGTGTAGCTTGGTGGTAGTGGCAGTAGTAATGATGATGCTGATGTTGATGTTGGTGCTGAAGCTGTTGATGGTGATGATGATGGTGATGTGCACACAGAAATATTCATGTTTACAAATATTTTACAATTTCAACAACAAAACATATAAACTCCTTAATACTTCACAAGAGGATCAACAAAATCTCATTATATTTGCCAGAACTATATGTATTAGTGGAGGTGGGAGGAAAGCAGAAAAGAAGTAGTGCACATTACAACACATAAATGTGTCTATATATGTTTATGCATGAATTTGTGTATTTGTTTAATGCATAGATGTGTGTATATGTGCAAGTGTGTATTCAGTGTTTCATTGAACTGTACTGACATGTGTAACAGTATTGGTTGTATATGTGCAAATACATGTATGCAAATACATGCATGTGTATCTGCGTGTGTGACTGCTCTTTGTTTTTTTTTGTTTGGAGAGAGGGATTCTTAGTGAAGAAGAAGAAGAAGAAGAAGAAGAAGAAGAAGAAGAAGAATAAGAAGAAAAAAAAAAGAAGAAGAACCCATGATTCATACAAGACTTCAGAGGTTGGTGAGATCAATATGGTTGATGGTCACCTTGAACATTTGAGTAAGATTAACATGGCTGGTGTTCACCTTGAACGTCTATAAGTTGACATCTGCAAGGAAAAGATGAGTGCCTATAGTAATACCAGCTAGTTGTTGCTCTGGAAAGGAAATATTGAATAAAGTGGTTGGTAAGTGCCTTGGAGCTGAGAAAGACAAGAGGAAGAAAGGTTGAGATGTTGGTTCATTCAGAGAAGCAGAGAGAGGAGACAATGCAGATTAAAATTTTTTTAATGGCTTCATCCAAGGAGGAAGGGCAGCATTCATGACCTTTGTATGGGTCCACTTATGAAGCTGGTGGAAAGAACAAGAAGCTACTTGTAGATTAGGAGATAGACTAAGAAGCATGGGATAAAGATATCAAGCTAAATAACTTGAGACTGTTTACAGCAGAATGGACTTAACTGAAGAACCCAAGAGCAGACGATGGTGTTATCCTAGATATTATATTCGATCTACCCATATCTGCTTACTTTATGGAATTAGCACTCTAATATCTGTTGTAGTTGAGTTTTGTAGAGACTCAATAAGTGATCAGAACTGAGCAGTTTTAATTGTGTTGAGTATAAAAATCTCTAGGAAAGATCATCAGTGATTGTGAGACCTAATAGTTGTAGCAACTTTGAGTTTTAATTATGTGTTTTCCATTACTAATCAATAGATTCAAGAATGTTTCATTGTTATAAGCTATAGTTATGCTATGGTTGTATTTTTGTGCTGTTAAAAAGACTATATTATTGTGTCCTTGGGGTGAGAGTGAGCTGGTTGTTAATGTACATAAGAACATTTTGCACACTAATGAATAAAAATTCAAGGGAACACATCTTCTGGAATTGATAAAATAAATACCAGTCATATGCTGGAGACACAGTAGTTTAAAAGATTACACCTGTCTCCAAAATCTATAATTTTCTGTTTCAATGAGAAATCATTATTTTCAGTAGAAATGAAACAGTAGAAAAGATGTGAAAATGAATTTGTACCTCTATTATATGAACTAATAATATATGAACTGTCAATAGAATTTGTCATTAAGATCTGAAAGTAATTTCTAATGTCAGATAACTACCATCCTGTTGATCAGTTCAAATTGATCATGACTGCTTCTATAGAAAACCTACATCCTAGATCTCAGTCTATGTGGGGATGAGGTGAACCAGAAACAAATGGTCAGTGACGTCAATGGCTGAGGGGCCCTACTGGAAGAGTAAGAGTGAGTGAGGATGTGGACAGAAGTAGGACCAGCATGGGCCTCTTTGGCCTTAGGCAGCAGGAGTGGATGGACGTGTGTAGATGTGTGAGCTAGAAGAGGTATTAACATAGATTCTAGCAATAGGTCAGATGGGTAGGGTGCATCTCAGATTTAATCCAACTGGACAGTTGATGCTGAGAGGTAGGTGAATCACACATTGTTTTTTATATTACAGTTCCCCATACTATTAGTTTATTAGTTAATAAACAGCCAATGTGACTGTAAATCACCCTGATTGATATGTAGGAAAGATGTAGGTAGAAATTCCATACTATGTACTCAGTGTAAACTGTGGGCACATAAGAACTACACTGGAATCACAAGAAGTTAACAGAAAAACTAGATTTTGTAGCAGATGTGCAGGAGCAATAAACACTAAAAAGAAATGAAAAATAGATTTTCTGGAATTAGTAAATAGTTTATATTACCTAAGTATATATATATATATATATATATATATATATATATATATATCATCATCATCATCATCGTCCTTTAATGTCCATTTTCCACGCTGGCATGAGCTAGGCAGTTTGACCAGAGTTGGCAAGCCAGGGAGCTGTACCAGGTTCCAGTCACATTTGGCTTGGTTTTTATAGCAGGATGCCTTTCTTAATGCCAACCACTTTACAATGTTAGCTGGGTGCTTTTAATGTGTCACCAGCATGAGTAATATATATATATATAATGTACTGATCCATTGTTTACTGTCTGCGTTTTCTATATGCTGCCTTCTCAGCTTCATCACATTTCTTCTATTTATTCAATTTTTAGTTTGTTATGATATATGGTTTGTGCCTGAAGAATATGTTTGAGTTCTATCAACACATAAAACTATTAGTAGTGCTTTAATACATGTATTGTGACCATTAAATAATAATATTATATATATATATATATAGGTAGATGTACTTGCATAGCAAGTGACCTGATCTGAGATCGTGTGCTGGAATGAAAACAATTGCAGCGTGGAAGGTATTTATAAGCCATTTAAGAAACACACAAAAACTGTCAGATTCACTTCAACATTTAAATTTAATTTGCCAAAATATTTTCATCGCTTTGAGACTGCGACCTGTTCAGTGACAAAATTCCATGCTGCATTTATATGTGTGTGTGTGTGTGTGTGTGTGTGTGCGTGCGTGCGTGCGTGCGTGCGTGCGTGCGTGCGTGCGTGCGTGCGTGCGTGCGTGCGTGCGTGCGTGTGTGTGTGTGTCCCAAAATTAAGACAACTGAAGTTTCAGACTTTAATAACATCAATAAATGTAATAATATATGAAAATTATACATCATTATAAAAGCTTAATGTGTCTTCTTTTTGTTTCAGACTAAATAAATTCAGATTTATAAATCAGATAATGGCTATAGACCGAAATACAATCATAACCTTGCACAAAGGAGGTGAAAGTAATACAGCTATAGCAAAAAAAGCTTAAAATTAACTGAACAACAGTCTGGAAAATTGTCAAGAAATTTCAAGAGGCTGGTTCCATTACTGATTGACCTGAACGTGGCTGAAAAAGAAGTGTGCAGACCCCTCAGCTTATCAAAAGTACCAGAGAAAAGACACTGTGAAATGCTTGTTGTTCCATCAGAAAACTGACTGCTACTGAAAAAATAAGCTGAACATCAATGTATTAAGTGCAGAAGAAGGATCTCAGGACCAACCCCAACAAGATGGCCAGCTGTCATGAGCTTACTCAAGTTCATCTTATCCTGCATCAGATTGCTGAAGGCACAATGCCCAACCTGGTGTTCACTGATGAAAAGAAATTTGACATTGAACAGACAGTAAACCAACAGAATGACTGACTTTGGAATATATCTGGCTCATAAATTGATGCCAAAATCCACAGTCAGTTACAGTTAGGGCAGCTGTGACAGCCACTGGAAGGTCTCCCCTTGTTTTTGTGCCCTTGGGTGTTGAAAATTGACACCACGATACATTAGCAACATTCTGGAAGCTTAATTGCTTCCATAGGTGAATGAGCATTTTCAAGGTGCACCTTGGAGCTTCCAGCAGGACTCAGTGCCATCCCACAACTCCAAACAGACACAAACTGGATTCAGAAGAACATTCCATAGTTCATAGGCAAGGATGTATGGACCTCAAGAAGTCCCAATGTCAACCTGTTGGATTTTTCTGTTTGGTCCATTTTGAAGATGAGGGTCTTGAACTTTCCTCATTCTTCGTTCAATACTCTGAAGGCAAAACTGTGCCAGGAATGGGTTTGATACCTCAAGAACAGCTGCATGCCATGTATGAAGCATTTGCACCTAGACTTAAGGCTGTAATTTGAAAGGTGATTGTATTGAATAAATGTAGTGTCATAATTGAGTTTCTATTACCATTGCATGGCAATGCTCAGACCTGAAATATAACAATATTTTGCTTTGGAAAAATTGAAAAAAGTTGGTCGCCTTAATTTTGAGACACCCTGTATATACAATGACTTCTTTTAGTTTGTGCCTTCCAATTCCACTTACAAGGCTTTGGTTGATCCAAGGCTATAGTAGAAAACTCTTGCCCAAGGTGCTGTAGAGTGGGACTGAACCCAAGATCACACAAGTGGGAAGTAAGCTTCTTGATCACAAAGTCACATCTGTACCTGAATGAAATTCTAAAGTAGCTAAATAAAATATTTCTATTCAATTTAAAAACAGAAGCTGTCCTTCTTGAGAAACAAAAAAAATCTCTAATTTTCTGCAGATAATTAAAAGTGCAAATGCAATGGTAAGTTGTAGAAAGAAATATTCCAGCATTTCAGCAAGCCAAATATAAATTTAAGTCTTCCATCTGGCAATACTATTTACATATTTTTGACAAGAAACCTATAATATTTATCTTTCCAAACATATTGGTTTTTCAATTCAAGCTTTGATGTGTTCAGTTTTTCTTCAAAATAATTGTCATTTGAAAACAAAATTGAAACAATGTGATCATAAAGCACACACATATCACTGCATATATACACAGACATGCATATATGTGCACATATATAAGTGTGTATGCATGTATGTATATGTGTGTGTGTATGTGTGTGCATAAGTATTTATGTATATATATATGTATATATGTATGCATGGATGTATCTATGTATGTACATCATCATCATCGTCATTCAAAATCCATCTTCCAAATTGACTCTGTGTGTGTGTGTGTGTGTGTGTGTGTGTGTGTGTGGCTGTGGGTGTGTTTATGTGAAGTTATATATAAAAATAATTTAACATTAAGCTGAAGGATCACTCAATACTTTTTAGTAGAGTACATATTTATTAATTTTTACATGGAAAATATTAACAGTGACTTCGAAGTTTCATCTTGCTTGCCATCATTAAACAGTCTGATGATAGAAAGCAAGCAAAAACATGGAAGTTAATGTCAACTTTTATTTAATATATATAATTAGCATTAGGAAGGGCATCTAGCCATAGAAACCATGCCACAACAGATAGGCCAGCTCCAT
>NC_142929.1:163592706-163625206 GCF_046866305.1 Octopus bimaculoides | reverse complement strand
CTATGAAGATATATCTAATTGTTAGAACTTTTGGTCAACCTGTTAGAAATAGCAGCAAATCTCCCTAAAATCATAAGCAGGTATCTTTAAAAAAAAACAAAGGAACATCAGAAAACTACACTGGGAAAAGTCAGGAAAATCATGGATGGAATGTCTTTAATTATTTGGTATGCTTAGTCAGAGCTGACTGATGACCAAAAGGTAACAACAGAAAAAGAAGTGCAATATTTAACAGTAAGAAGAATACGATAAAAATGTAAGCTGTAAGCTGATATTAATGTTAATATGTATATTAACATTTTTGGAAATTTGTCTCATGCTCTAATTACTAAGTAACACACACATCCAGCTTTGAGAGGAATTGGTTCAGTGGATTGAATTGCTAAATCATGGTTTCTGAACTTATAACTACTACAGAGGTTACATTGTGCCTCTGTGAGAACTATCTAAGTTCAGCCAGTTGTAGAGAACATGCACTAGTTAGCTTCTTCTACAAATTAGTTTCTTATTGAGAAATTTACTTTCCATCTGTGGAAGATGACTTCTTAATCCATAGACATGTGGATCTTTTGTTGCTAAATCGTAACTTGTGCTTATTGGATCATATTCTAGATCTAATACAAATCATTACAATTGGGTTGCACCAGATAAAATAAAAATAAGATTCAGTGTTCCCCAATGTTGTTTCAAATTATTATTTAATATGTTATGGATGATATATTACTAATGTTGTTAGATACAAATAATTTTCTATACAGTTGATGCTGTTTTACTTTATTTCCACTAAGAACTGGAAATTATAAAAGGAAATTTAAATACTAAATTATGTGGACTTTCTCCTTGGTTTGTTGATACTAAAATGACATGGTATTAGCAAAATTGTGTTTTCTACTTGAACCAAAGAGCCTGTCTGTATCTGTCTTACTGCTAAAATCATATTAATAATGCCCCTTTCACAACAGATTCTACATTAGCTTTCTGGCAAGAGATTGTTAACAGTAAGACATTGAACAAGATTAATTCAGAAATGTTCTTACCAAGATTTTGCTGGCAATTGACAAGAAGGAAATATCTAATTGTCACATGATTGCCTGTCACTTTTTTTTTTTTTCATGGGTAAATTACAGTAGCATCTTTTAGTTCTTAGGGAATGAAGCCTGCTGACCATACCAAGGAAAATTGTTTAGTTTCCACTGTGTGTTTCGCCACTGTAGGTGTATATTTCACTGGTTTTACACCCTGTAAAACTCAACTTACTGAAGAGGGTCAGCTGAAAGAAGTGCAGGTTATGCATTCTTCTGGGTGGCTACAGGAAAGACAGAAACTTAAGTAAGCTATGTTGATTTGTCTTAACATTTTTTTTTGCATCTCAACTGGAATCTATCCCCAAGGAACTAAATACTAAAATCCTGTCTCAGAGAATTCTACTTGGAAAGAAGAATTAATAAATTGTTCCCACCATGCCTTGTTCAGGTAGGACAAAGGATCAGTTTTACTGTGACCTTGAATCCATGTTTTCAGCTACATCAGACCTGTCTGGCACCACTCTGGCATTGAAGCTCTCAAGTAAAATAGCTTATCTTGGATAAGCTGGTTTTGGTATGTAGTTTCAATGCCAGAATGGAGTTATACTGGGCTGTATGGTTTCATGTGAATGGCCATCATGCAGTGAGTTCATGCAACAGCAATGACCTCCTCCTTTTCACAAAATGTGCTGAACACAACCTCTTTTTAACTAATACAAACTTTTATTTTTTAGTGAGATGCAAAACATCTTGGATATATTCTTACTCGAAGCACTGGCATCTGCTGAACAACATAATTGTAAGAAGGTGTGATAACAAAATCTAAGCATGAAGCTGAATGCAGTACTGGTCATAGACTCATTGATAGTAAAAATGAAATTCAGGAGCAACAGATGCCCTCAGTGTAAGCTAACATCGAGGAAGTCATTATTTCAAAAAGCCTTCTTAGAAGCCATTTCTGAAAGACTAAAGAATGACTTTCAATCCTGATGACATAGAACGCTAAAATACTTCAGGCTCCAAGTAGACATTACCTGGATTGGTTTGATGAAAATATTCAAGAAATACAAGGCTTTCTTCAAGAGAAAAAAATCTATTCGAAGCTGCTGGCAAAGACTTCAACTCATACTAAAAAACTAATATTCTGCATTCATGCACAAGTGCTTTCCAGCAAAAAATAAATAAATAACTATGCGTCACAAATAATAACTGGCTTCAAGAAAGGCATCAGAAGACAAAATTCAATGATGATACAAACAATGCAAAGAAATTTTTTGAAAGCTTTTGTGCAACCAATCTATTACCCAAAACTCCTGTAGTACCTTCAAGTCCACAAGGCGATTGACCTAGATAAAATAGCTTTCATCACTCTTAAGCAACGCATCTGAGAGCAGGCATCTATTCTTGTAAACCTCTCTCTCTCCTTCAGTGTAAGTAATCACATTTGTAAGTTGAATTTCCTTCATTTTGAACTCTGATTGTTAAAATTCATTTGTAAAATTCTTTTACATTTAGTGAGTTTGAAGTGAGTTCATGACATTCTAGCTTCTATGATGCACATCAATATTTTCAATCCAAGGTATTCTCTCCTTAACAGTGAGATGAAGCCAAACCTCTTGGTTGTGTTTATTGAGACACTAATAATAGTTAACCAATGAGTCAATGACCTTGATATGTTTTAGTATCTCCGTGTTGAATTGATGTGTAACCGGTGGTCATATTTCTTAGTATTATCTAGATTTCTAGTTGTGATATACATCAATACTCCATATATGATTTTTGCATATTTCTACATTCTTATAGCATGCATAAAGTTTGTTATTGAAGTCCTTTACGTGAAAATATACAGGATGTTACTCAAAGAGATTTTATTTCAGTATTATTGGTATATAGGTGTACCCCACCCCCACACACATACACATACACATGCACCAATATGTAGCATATCAATGATATTGAAATAAAATTTCTTTGAACAGTGGCCTGTTTCTCTTCATGTGTGTATGTATTTATATACATTTATAAATTATAACACATATTGATGTATTTATTCTGCATGTATCAACCAACATAGGAACCTCTGCATAGTGCTTGACCTTCTAGACAAAGCAACCAAATTTCCCCTATCCCCCAATCAGACATATTTTTAAAAAAGAATTCAATGAATAATGTTAGCCCATGTTACCCAACGTCCAAAAGAGATGGGAGTAGTCACACTGGAACATCTTTGATAATAGCTCTGCTTGGTCAGAGCTGACCTGGATCCAAACAACATCAGCTGATGTCTTTATAACTATTGTATGCTCTCAGATCACATATACTCAACAAATTATCCTCAATTTATTTTTCTTCTGATTTTTCCATATCTGATGTCTCGCTATCTTGTAACATCACACTTGTAGCATATAGCTTAACTTGTAGCATATAACTTACTTGTGCATAAAGAAATACTTTGATTTTGCTGTTATTGTTATCATTGTTGTCATTGTTAATGTCGTCACCATTATCATCATCATCATCACATCATCGTTGTTGTTCTTGTTTTTCTTTCAGCTCCAAGTCAGACCCAGTTGAACAGATATGCCTTTTAGTCGTCACCACAATTTCTTGTTTTCAGGAATAATTTATCTGATACTACATTATCCAGTGTAACTTGCCTTTTTTTTAAGGTGTTAGTGTACGACTTGAGAGAAATTTGGTTGTTATTTCTAGTAGGTCATACAACACTTTAGAGGCTTCCTCTCTCATCAGCTTAAATTAAACACTTCACTTCCAACAGACATCCATAAAATTATTCCCATCTGTGTTTGATTACTCTAATTAAATTTCATTATTAAAATAACTTTGATTACCAAATGCAACAGAATGGAAAAATAAAGAATAAAATTCAAGTAATACATTGGTTTGGCAATATCTATGAGTAAATGCATTCATGGGGATTGAGGGGCAAAATTTATTTGTTGCTCCTAGAATAATATCTTCTAGACAAGGAACTAGATTTTTTTCCCGAAAAAATTTTAATATGGAAAGATATTGTGTTACATGAGTTCAGAAGTAAATATTTGAAGAATGTTTGAAATGGTGAAATTGTTAAATAAATAAATAAATAAATAAATAAATTGTTTTCAAAAAAATGATCTACATTACTGTGTAACATTGAATTTTATATGGAAGTGAGAGACAAGACATGATGTCAAAATTAATAATCATTTAATTTTAAAGAAAACACATCAAAGACTTGAGAGTAAGTATTAAATTTTAATGCCATTTTTTAAGAAACAAAAGCAAATTTCGGGAGTTTTATATGTACACATACACACACAGGCACACACACACACATGCACACTAATACACACACACACACACACACACACACACACACACACACACACACACACACACAAACACACACACACACACGCATGCATACATATGCACACATATATATGATCCATGTAAGCATGGAAAAGTGGGTGTTAAATTATGATGAAGTGTGTGTGCACGCATGTGTGTGTGTGTGCATGCATGCGTTCATGGTGCATGTGTGTGTGTATATAAACAGGAATATATATATAAATTAATATGTGCAAATATGAACATATATATATATACATATACAAATAAGCGTGTTTGAGTATCTATGTATGTATATATGTAATATATGTGTATGAGTGTGCATATGTGTGTGCATGCATGTATTTATGTATCTATGTATATATATATATACATATATATGTATATATTTATATATATATACATAAATATAAATATATACATATATAAATAAGCATAAATAGATATATATATATACACATACACATATGTACATATATATATACACACATACATACATACATACACACACACATACATACATACATACATACATACATACATACATACATACATACATACATACATGCATACATGCATATATATATAGAAAAACATTCTGAATTAAGATATACAATAAGATAGCAAGAGATCTTATTGAAGATATTGCAAGTTACTGAGAAAATATCAACAGCAAATGTTCGCGATGTGTTGAGAAGAGGAAAAAATATATGGTGGAGATTGTAAAGATGAAAGATTGCTGTAAAATATAATTAAGAGAGAGAGGGGGAAGAAGAGAGGGGGGAGGGGAAGAAGAGAAAGGGGAGAGAGGGAGGGAGAGAAGTGGGGAGAGAAAAGAAGTGTCAGTGAGAGAGATCTGTATGTTTGCCTTGAGTAAAACTGAAGGAGTAATGAGAAAGTTCTATTCTGAAAGAACCAATAAATGTTTTAGAAATTGTATCTTGTAGCCTATTGTTGGATATCAATACAGTAAGAATGACAACAAAACCAAAATTACAAAACCAACATCAAGAATGATTTTTCTTTCTTTAAATATTTGGATGTAGTAGTAATACATATGATCATTATTGACCGGTCAATGAGGGAGTTTGTATGTGTGTTACTTGACCTGCTAGAAATAGCAACTAGATGTCATCCAAATCACACAGTACATTTTTTTGAAATATGGAGGAAAAAATTGGTCAAATGTAGTTCTGGATAAAGTAATATAAATGATGAGGTATGCATGTGGATGGCATTTCCTTCTTTCCCAACTTCAGCTTCATGAACTGCAGTGTAGCTATAGTTCCTAAAATCCATGGCAACAAAAGGACTCTAAAAAAGCTAGCTGATTGATTGACCAAATGATTAATCAAACAATTGATTTGTTAATTGTGTGTGTGTGTGTGTGTGTGTGTGTGTGTGTGTGTAAGTATGTTTGCCACCTACTCTGATGAAGAGGATTAGTCTACAAGAGTCCTGTGCCAGTGTCATGTGAAAAGCACTCGTGCCAGTGCTACATAGGAATGCTTGTGCTGGTTCCACATTAAAAGCATTCAGCACACATTGAAACCAAGTTAAATCAGTCTGGAACCTGGTGCAGCTCTCCAGCTTGTCAGCTCTGGTCAAACCATCCAACCCATAGAAACCGTACCAAAAGAGACATGGAGCCCAGGCAGCTCTTCAGTTAGCCAACTCCTGTCAAACCATCCAACCAATGCCAGCATGGAAAATGGATGTTAAATGATGATGATGATGATGTTCAAAAAGCAGACTAAATTATTAAAATTTACATGGCACTCTAAACATAACAGTAGTGGCACATCTATTATCTACTTGTACACACAATTTATATGCATACATACATATGTATGTATATATGTATGTATGTATGCATGCATGTATGTATGCATGCATGTATGTATGTATGTATGTATGTATGTATGTATAAAGTAGCTATATGTTGTGTGGCCAAATGGTTAAATGAATGACTTTCGTAAGCTCAAAAGTGACTGACAAAATGGATGGTTACTGAAACATCTAAATGTCCCACAAGGTAACTTGTTGTAAATGTTCCATACCTTATTTGAGGTCCCACTTTCCTATCTGTTTAACTCTTTAACATTCAGATTACTCTGTCAAATGTAATACTCATTTATTCACATTGCTTTGAATTAATCATGCATTATCTTGTAGCTTCAAGATTTTGAGGATGTGGTTGTTGAGGATGTGATTACTTATTTTTAAATTGACATTGTAGAGTAAGTGTGAAAAGCCAATTTGAGTATAAAAAAGATAGAATATTTGGGCTGGATATGGCAAGTTTAAATGTGAAAAGGTTAATTCACATCAATAGAAAGCCATAGCAATAAGCAACTACTAAATTGCTGTGCACTTTCAGTGATGAAATACTTGCTTAGATGAACTAAAACTATACACACAAACACACACACACACACACACACACACACACACACACACACACACACACACACACACACACACACACACACACACATATATATAAGCACATACATGCATATATGTGAGTGTATGTATCTATGAAGAGCAATAGTAACAATATATCAAATGGCAACTTTTTATTCATGATAACGGTACAATCTCACAAAATACTACAACAAAAGTACACCAAAAACAAATGCAACAGCAACAGAAGCAACCACAACAACAAACATAGTAGCAACAACAATGCAGTAGCAACAAAAACAAAAACAATTCTACTGTTCTCCACATGATTCTTCTAATATACTTTAAAAAAGCTAAAAGCTTACAAAAAGGTTTAAATTTTAATTCTTAATCAAAACACAAGATTACGTTCAATATATTTGACTATTTCCCTATCATCCTGGATCAAATATTGTTGCTTCTTGTTGAATTCTTCCAATTCATTTTGGCTGACATTCAGTTTTTTGCTTGTTTTTGTTTTTTGTTTTTTAAGTCACACTAACTGATTCATTTGATCATATTAGAATTTTATCATTTTTACCATTTTATTATTTTACAATTTTTATCATATTATTATTTTTCTATTTCATCATTTTATCATCATCTTCATTTAATGTCTGTTTTCCATGCTGGCATGGATTGGACAGTTCAATGGGAACCAATGGGCCAGAAGAGAGGACAGTGCTGAGTTCTAATATCTGTTTTGCCATGGCTTCTACAGCTGGTTGCTCCTCCTAATGCCAACCACTTCACAGATTGTACTGGGTGCTTTTTCTCATGGCACCAGCACTATTGTTGCTATTCTGTACTCACAATACAAGCTCCTCTGCTGAGTTGGGTAGAGTATTGACAGAGGTAAAAGTATGATAGGGGGACAGGAACCAAATTACCATTTATTATTATATCATTTCTAAGGCAGTGAGCTGGCAAAGTTGTTAGCATGCCAGACAAAATGCTGCTAAACATTTTGTTCAGTCTGCTCATGATTCTGCCAGTTCACCACCTTAAATTGATTAATAAAAGAAGTTAAATAGAATCTGTGCATGTGTTTATTACTGACATGATGACCTTCCTGAGTGAGATATAACAAAATCTGTTTTAACATACAAGTTCTCAACAAGAGTTTGGCAAACCATATATAAAAACAAAATATAATTTTCTATATTATTTTATTGCTTTATCATTTTATCATTTTATTATTTTAAATATTACCATTTTACCACTTTTCTATTTTATCATTTTATTATTTTGATATATTATTTACTTATTTTATCATATATTTCATCTTACCGTTTTATAATTTTACATTTCAATATTTTACTATATTTACTATTTTATTATTGTACCATTCAATTATTTTACCCTTTGATAATTTTATCACTTACAATTTTATAATTTTATTATGGTGTCGTTTGTAGAATTATCATTTTATCAAGCAGTATGTTGTATCCTTGAGCTAGGCATTCATTTCCTATTCCTCCACTACACTAATTTAAAGTGAGTACCAGATACTTGGCACTCATTTTAAAGAGTACTTGATGGGTGAACCATGTGACAAACTGGTACTCTGTTCAGTGGGAGTACTCTCAGCCTGAACACCCTGAAAATTCAGATTAAGTTCTAATCTCATGAACCTACAGGCATTTTATCATTCTCCCATTTTATTATTTTAATACTTTATTATTTTTAAAGGGTGAACTGGCAGAATTGTTAACATGCTGGGCAAAATACTTTGCAGTATTTTGTTCATCTTCACATTCTGGGTTCAAATTCCACCAAGGTTGACTTTGCCTTTCATCCTTTTGGAACCAATAAAATAAGTGTTAGTTGAGTACTGGGGTCAATGTAATCAACTTATCTCCTCCCTTGAAGTTGCTGGCCTTGTGCCAAAATTTGAAATTAGTATATCAGTAAGTTATCAAAGAGACAAGGAAGAGAGCATAAATGGTGACTTAGCAGGTGCAAATTATCACAGGCAATATGGTTGAATAGGTAAGAAGTTCACTTTTTGACCATGGGGTTTCGACTCTAACACAAGACATCATGGGCAAATGGGTGAGGGAAACTGGATAGCTGGAAACTGTATAGAAGCTTGTCAGTAGGATTCATCATCATCATTATCATCATCGTCATTTAACGTCTGCTTTCCATGCTAGTATGGGTTGGACGATTTGACTGGGGACTGGCGAACCAGATGGCTGCACTAGGCTCCAATCTGATCTGGCAGAGTTTCTACAGCTGGATGCCCTTCCTAACGCCAACCACTCCGAGAGTGTAGTGGGTGCTTTTTATGTGCCACCAGCACGAGGGCCAGTCCGGCGGTACTGGCAATGCCACGCTTGTACCTGTAATTTGAAAGATACAGCCTTGTCATTCACTATGTCATGCTGATTCTGCCTACGAATTTCATTTAGGCTACAGGTGTCTGTGGAGTACTTAGCCACTTACACACTAATTTAATGAGCAGTTAATTCACTTAAGCAAATTGGTCAAATAACTGAATATTCATCATGAAAACTGATGGAGATCCATCCATCCATTCATCCATCCATATATGTGTGCGCTATTTGTGTATGTATGTAAATATATATATATGTGTGTAAGCATGTACGTGTGTGTGTGTGTGTGTGTGTATTTGTATGTATATAGCATCATGAATTTAGCAAGGATGAAGTTTAAGAGCAAAGTATCCACTGCACTAGTAAAAGACCTACTGTATACTGATGACTGATCTTGTCAGTCATACAGAGCATAGATTGCAATCATTGATTTCTGTATTTGATTCAGCATGTGATATCGTTGGTTTGACTATAAATTTGAAGAAAATGTTAGTTTTGTGTCAAACTCTACCTGGTCATTATGTAATCAGTAATCTTCTTAAGTTTGTTGAATCCTTGGGTGTACAATGAATAAAGATGGAGGATTAGATGCAGAAATATCTCTAAAGATTCAAAAGACAGCAAAGTCTTTTGGTAGTTTAAAGTATTAGTCCTGGTTACAAGGACATATCAACAATGAAACAAAAAAGAAATCTATTCATAAATCCTGATGTTATTTTCTTTTCTATACTCTTCTGATATTTGGATATATTACGAATATCATGTTGGACTCCTGGAATGATTCCATCAAAAATGCTTATGCTACATTCTGAAAGTAAAATGGAATTCATTCATCACTGACTCTTATGTTCTAGCTGCATCTGGTATTTGATCCATCTGAGCAATAATTTTGAACAATCATTTGTGATGGTCTGGACATATTGTCTTTATGGTGAACATACACTTAAGCAATTGTTTTACAGGGAAAAAGGAAACAGGGAAAAAGGAAACAGTATAAACCAAAGAAAATGTTCAAGGATGCATTGAAGAAGAACTTGAAGAATGTAGGAATTGATTTTTAAAAAACCCTGGAAAATCATGCTGTAGATTGCTCTATCTGGCATTAAAAAATATGGGATGGTGTGAAAACTTCTGAGGCTAATACAAGTAAATATTAAGAGGAAAATAAGAAAAAGCAGCTAGTAAGGGAATATGAACTTGACAGAACATTTTTTTACTTGTATATTTCATGGCAAAATTTGTCTGAAATTAGATTTAAATCTCACATAAGAGCACACAGTAGGGCACATCCTATTGATCAGAGAACAAACCTATCACTTCTCAATTAGCTGTAACAATCTATCCCTCACCACTTCATATATTCTAGTGGTCTATGTTCCATATATTTGTATTTCATTACATTTAAACTGGTGTGTGTGTTTGTGTTCTTGGTATTTTGGCTGCTTCCAGCTAAAATACCATGACCATAAATATATTCAATTTACTATGCAAAAACTTTGCAAGATTACTTGAAATACTGAAACCATCATTAAAAATTTAATTTAAAATGAGCTCATGGAAACGAGCCGTTTCAGTCATATGAATAAATATTTCATAATTATACCAAAATTACTTTTTGAATGCAAAGTGATTTGTGAGAAGGCTCAATAAAAGTAGAATGAATTACATTTTGAGTGATATATATGAAATAAGTATATCTAATACAGAGACACTTGAAAATAAAATCAAGCTGCATATTGAAATAAATATATGCATAATATGTTCTTATATATCTATAATGTCAATTTTGTTGATCTGAGCACTGCTGCAATTTTTCTTTTTTCTTTTTTTGCAAATGCAGATTCAAGTCAATAAACTCGTAAAACATAAAACTGCATCCAATTGATTTATTTCCTTCTGTATTTGTATCAATTTTCAAATGTTTTATTCTATAAGGTACTTCAGAAAATTAAAAATTCAGTATTTCCCAAAGTCTAGACACCAATTGTAATTTTACATGTATTATATATATTCAACAACAGCAGTGAACTTACATTATGCATTGCTCTAAGTAATCGAGGTATGTGTGTGTGTGTGTAAAGAGAAGGAGAGAGTGGAAAAGAGTGAGAGTGTGAGAGTGTGAGAGTGCAAGAGAGAGCAGTAGAGACATGATGGTAAAGAACCAGGGTATACTCACAAGGAACAGGGATCAGAATACAAATGGAATGGTAGAGTAGAGCAAAGGAGAGATAGATGGTGACAAAGTGCCAGGGCATACCCTCATGATATGAGGGTCAGAATGCGAATGGTAGAGTATTGCCAAAGGTGCATGAGTAGGGAGTAGAGACTCTATATGAATGCAAAGAGTGAGGTGGGTGGGGAATGCAATGACTGGTGAAATCTGGGTATATAGAGGGGGTGGGGGACAACAGGATAGCCATGATACTGTGAGCAGGGCAGTGAGGACAAGAATGGGGAGCGAGAGATAGGCATAAGCACAGTGCATGAAAAAGAGGAAATGTAATGAAAGGAAGAGATGTAGTTTGGTTTGGTGGGGTAGGGTGTGCAAAACGTTTTATTGTTACATGTGAGTGAAGCACATAGCACTTCTAGAACTCAGTTTCACTGGAGCAGGTGGGTTTTCTCAAGAACCTCATATCACCAGACATCTCGGTCCATTGTCAACTTCTCCGTGAGGCCCAACATCCTGAAATCGGTCCTCACCACTTCATCCTGTCTTCCTGGGTCTCTCTCTCTTTCACAAATGCCATCCACTATCAGTGTGCATGTACACATGCATAAGGCCATGTATACACAAATATATACACAAATACATACATACAAGGTCTGATCAAAAAGTATCGGCACCTATCATCATCATCATCAACATTTAAAGTTTGTTTTCCAGAGTTGGATGGCTTGACAGGAAATGGCAAGGCCAGAGGTCACACTAGGTTCTGTGGTCTGTTTTGGCTTGGTTCCAACAGTTGGATGCCCTTCCAAATGGCAACCATGTTACAGAATGTATTGGATGCTTTTTACATGGCAATATTACCAGTGCTTTTTACATGACACCATTGCCAGCACTTTTTATGTAGTACCATCACTAATACTTTTTATGTGGCACCAGCACCCATACCAAAACTACGACACATATCTTATCAGAAACAACCAGCTGTCATTCGTGAATGAGAATGGTTCGGTAACACGTATCATGTTCTTGCTAATTGTTATGAAGATGTGAGCAATTATAGACACCCTCCTAACCCAACCGCCTTTGACCCAGCAGAATGTCCAGGATGTGACAGTTAGAGGGGTCAGAGCTGCACCAGTACTTAACTGGTATTTATTACAATTGAGTAAGGGCTAAAGTAACATGTAATGAAGTGCCTTGCTCAATGACACAAGGTAGCATCCAGCCCAGGAATAGAAATCTATGACCTTTTTATCATGAGCCAACCACTCATAACCACTAACCCATATACCAGAACCCATCAGAAATAATAATTTTGCTTTGCTGAACCTTGCAGACAACTTGTTAAGGCTTATTCAAAATTTTGGCAAATGAAATTTAGGCCACATCTAATAATTAGAACCAGATTTTTACAGATTAAGCTGTTTTAGAAAAGAAGAAATTGTAGAAATTCCTTGATCTTTGAGCAGAAAATTTCCCAGATTGCATTTAAACCTTTTACACATCTTGAGAAAGATGCAGGTTTTACATTATGGTGCAATATTATCACTTCTTGTTTCTTTGTTTTCTTTTCAAGATGCCAATGGTAACACAAAGTTGTTTGCAGACTAATAAAAATAAATAACTCTGGTGTAAATAACTTTCACAAGGACTTCAGGCAAATCTACAGTTTTCAATGAATCATTTCATTGGTTGATGTTTCAACAGTCAGTCATTTCTGCCTGGAAAATATTTGACTTTTAATTAAAACAGTGGAATAGTCAAGCCTGTAACCTATATTGTACCCCATATATTCAGAACTGCATACAAAATATAATTGCCTTTTCCAAATTCTACTCATACAAACATACATAAGCACACACTCACTCTTTCTTTCTCTCTGTCCCTTTACTCCCTCCTCAAGCACCTCTTGCTTTGTCTCTTCCAACTTTTCTCTATCCCTCCCCTCTTCCTCCTTTCTCCCTCTTTCTTCCTCTCTCCTCTCTCCCTCCCTTCCTCCCTACCTCCTCCTTTCTCTCTCCCTCTCTCTCTCCTTATTTCTACCTCTGTCTCTTTCAGTTGCATGCTTGTTGAAATGCATTTATTTGAACCATCCCAAACCTCCTGTAGACTTCCTTGTTTCAAAGGTAAACACTTACTATGCAAACTAAATTAATATTACTGCATGTAGAGTAGATTTTGCAGTTGTATTAAACTGCAGTAAATATAATTACATATTTAATGTGTTACACAATACTAAATACTTTTATAATTATTTCATTAAACTACAACAAATATGATTATATTTGCTCTGTTAGTAAACTGTAGTAAATATTTGCTATTGTGTTAAACTATAGCAAATATATATTTGGTGTTGAATTACAGTAAATATCTTTGCCTTCTTCAGTAAACATATAATTAATGTGATAATATGCATTAAACCTAATTATATTGTTGTTGTAAACTGCAGCACATATAACTATATCTAGTTTGGTAAACTGCAGTAAATGCAATTATTGTGGTACTCTTTCAAGATAATTGTTTCTTTTCCATGTTAAGCTACAAGAAATATAATTATATTTATAGTGTTAAACTACACTAAATATTAATTTCAAATTGTAGCAAAAAGGTCAGCAATTTTGGAGATGGGGTTAGTCAATTACATTGACCACAGTACTCAACTGGTACTTATTTAATCACTCCTAAAAGAATGAAAGGCAAAGTTGGCCTCGGCAGAATTTGAACGTAAAGACAGATAAAATGTCACAAAACATTTTGCTCAGTGTGCAAATGATTCAGCCAGCTTGCTGCCTTAACTATACTAAATATTACTGAACTTGCTACAGTAAATACTATATATATATATGTGAAAAAATGAATAGAAATAGGTTTTCTGATAATTTATTACTTTGATAATTAAATGTTTATTGTACCAAGGATTTTCTATTTCTTATTCTATTATATATATATATATATATATATATATATATTGTTTTACTTGTTTCAGTCACTTGACTGCAGCCATGCTTGAAATCGCACTGCTTGGAATCGAACTCCGATTCCGAGTTTGATTCCAAGCAGTGACCTGAGCAATAACAATAATAATAATAATAGTAACATTGAAAAATACCTTAGGAATGAGAACCCAGGTTCGAAATTTCCTCAAGACACCTGAAGAAGGCTGGAGGGTATATCAGCCGGAATGTTGTGTTAACAACAAACAAGATGAGGACAAATATCCGTCGAATGTAAATAATATAAATAAAGATTCTTTATCTGTGTATTAAGCTACCAACGGTTTCATGTTAAGAAAATATCTTAACAATTCTTCTAGCCAATCACATAGAGAAATTGTTATTCATCTCCATTTTGAATTAAAACAAATGGAGACAAACACCAATTTCTCTATGTGATCGACTTGAAGAATTGCTAAGATATTTTTTTAACATGAAACCGTTGGTAGCTTAATACACAAATAAAGAATCTTTATCCATCAATGTAGTGTTGAGCACTCATTATCATTGTTTAACATATCAATGCTTCTGGTGTTTCCAAATACCAAATAAGTACAAAACATGAACAAAGAATCAAAACAAACCATGGACTTATATATATATATATCATCATCACCTTCATCATCTTTTAATGACCATTTTCCATGCTGGCATGGGTTATGTATATATGTATGTATGTATGTATGTATGTATGTATGTATGTATGTATGTATGTATGTATGCATGCATGCATGCATGCATGTATGTATGTATGTAGGTATGTATATGTATGTATACTACACCTTTGGAGTGGTTGGCATTAGGAAAGGCATCCAGTTGTAGAAACCTTGCTAAATCAGACTGGAGCCTGGTGCAGCCTCCCGGCCTGCCAGATCTCAGTCAAACTGTCCAACCTATGACAGCATGGAAAGCGGATGTTAAACAACGATGATGATGATGTGTGTACCCTTGTCAATGATTGTAAATGAGCATCACTGTCATACAAGCAATGTTCATTTCCAGTTTTCGGTGAAAAACACATCTGGCAATTTTACCCTGCTTGGAAACAAACAGGAAGGGCATCCAGCTATAGAAATTCTGCCTCATTAAATTTTGTCTGACCCATGCAAGCATAGAAAAGTGGACATTAAATGACGATGACAACGACAATGACGACGATGACGTTGATGATGATGATGATACATTATGTTAGACTATAGTAAATATAATTATATTTATTCAAATATATTACTATAAATATAAATATATTTATTCTCTTTGCCTGCAGTAACTGTAATAATATTTACTATGAAACTACTGTAAATGTAATTATCTGTAGTCTTAAGCTACAATGAATATAATTATATTCATTATAATTCAACACAGTTATATTTACTACAATAAATATAATTATGGTGTTTAACTATAACAAATATATTATAATATTATTTTATACTGCAGTAAATACATAACATAATTATACTGATTGGTTAAAGCTGAATAAGACTAATTTAACATCAAGTTTCTCCATGTATTTTCTGCTAAAAATAATTGTTTTATGAAGCAACTATATTTCTCTCTGCACCTGGACATTTGAATTGTATAAGAAACAAGTATAGCGCTGTAGTGTGGTAAAACACAGACAATGATCCTCGAAGACCAGCAACAACCGAGCTGGTGTGATTCAGTAGGTGTCCATTGTTAAGACTGAGTGCATATGAAATGAGAAAACAGCTGACAATAAGAAATTGGTCAATTGAATGTTTCTTCCAAGGTAATGTTTTAGGATTAGATGTCCTTCCTGTTGCCAAGCTTTTTAGTAATTTCTTACAACATGCAAGTACAGAGCATACCTATTCCAAAAGATATAATACTAAATGTGTCATGCAAAAAGGTGTTATGAAACAAGATCGAAATGACCCTCATTGGAGAATATTTGCTAACAGATAGCACTGAGAAGGACAGAGAAACAACAGCAGAATGTATTAAAGAAAGAATGGTTTTTTTTTTTATGTATTGACCATACAGGCAGAAGTTATTAACATGTGTAACGATTTATATGTAGCAAATAAATGAGAGGAAGAAAATATTAGTCGATAAGGCCTTTTCTTTTATCATTGCAATGTAAGATACAACTGCTTTGAGTTGCTGTATACAGATTATTTGCAGTGCTGTTATTCATTCTGTAGGTAGTTACATCCATCTTTTGTTGACTGCTAGGAGAATGGATGGAAGGAGAGAAAAAGAGTAAAAGAATTTGGACAAATATAAAGTTGTGTAGTCCCTCATGTGAGGTGCTGCTTCCATTGGCACCAAACAAAAGGAGCAAGAACTGAATTTGAATTCTATATTTATATTTTCTCCTAAATAAATTAGGTGAGGCTCTGACTTAAGTTTGACTTGAATTGGTCAGTTAAAGAATAGAACTTATCTATGTGTGACAGTTGGCTCTCATAAATTTTTTAGCATAAATACTGAGAACAATAGGAAGGAACTCAGAAAAATCTAGTCTAGGTTTTTCACAACTTGGCAATGAAACTAGGAAGCTATTTGCTACATATCTACTGACTATGTGAAAACAGATAAAGTAAAATTTTAGTGTTGCCTGAAAAGTGCAAGACTGAAAACTGACAAAGATTTTAAACATAATTCAAGATCAAAACCTTCCAACTAGGAACTTCTAAAATTATTTAATGAAGTAGAATATATGGAGATTGTAATGAACAACAATCACTTTGTTTCTAGCTGCTCAAAATGAGACAAAACAGAAAAAAGAGAATATGTGCACACATACACACACGCATGCACAAAAAAATTTTGAAAAACACAAATACATATTATTTGTATCATAAGAATGTTTCACTATTGTGGTTACTTGCTACCTCTGCATTGGATGTTCTAATGCAATTAGATGCTGAACCACAATGGATTATCAAGATATACTGTACACACAAGACATACAATATGTATGTGTATATATATACATATACATACATACATACACACACACACATATATATATATATATATATATATATATATATATATATATATATATATATATATATATATATATATATATATACACATATATATGTAATGTATGTATGTATGTATAAAAGTGGGACATAGTTGGAGCTTTTACTCACTGGAAATTATTCCAATCTTATGAAACACACTCACAGAAAAGAGGTAGCACATCATACACTACAAAAGGTATAAAGAGAATGACAAAGTGATTATACTGTGGAAGATACTGGTTCACACAGACAATCCAAATTATCTTAATCACTGAGCCTCAGGAAAATGAAGTCTGCTAATCAACATAACAATTCCAACAATAAATCCACATAATAAATGGAAAGACTATCCAACTACATAACTGCATAAATCTAGAAATAGAGATATTCAAAATGAGGAGATAAAAAACAGGAACAACTTCAATTATAATAGGTGCCTTGGGAATGATAGAAAGTGATGCAAAGTGTTGCATACATATAACAAAAAGTACTTTCATTATCAAAGATGTAAAAAAATAAATACTGCACATGCCCAAGGCATATAATACTGTGCAGTGAAAACATGCAATAAAAATAATACTTTTCTGTTTTCTATTGAGATTTACATATTTATAACAGAATTTTCAATATTAGTTTTATTACTATTGTATTTTGTAAAAATGTTTCCATCTTCATTAGTAGACTTTGTTTCCAAAGGGCTGTGTAGGTTTTCCATAAGAAAGATCACCATTGATAGAGATAATCAGAATACTTTCCAGTTTATTAATGAAAGGACAACACGCTGTTGAGATTAGAATGTCAGACAAAATTTGTCTGTATTTAGTTCCAACTTTCATGCTCGGAGTTCAAATTTACCAGGGTCAATGCTGCCTTTGATTCTTCCAAGATCCATAAGATATAGTAGCAGTCAAGTACTAGAGTCTCTGAAGACTATACAGGGTTTCTATCTTCATGTGAAAAATAGACTACAGAGAGCAGTTATGGGCAGACTGCAGCCTGTGAGCCATATGCAACCCATGAGACTTTCAGAATGGCATTCTAATGAAAAATTATCTTAAGATGTTTTAGTAGTACAGTCTGCCTGATGATGTACCATATCTCATGCAGCCTGTTTTTTGAAAAAGGTCACCTATGCCTGATGGAGAGCATTCGATGCTTCATATAGTCTTCTTTTCAAATGAAGATAGATGTTATTCTCACTGAGTGCTTGCCTTCACTTGAGTTGAGCTGTTCAGTGAAGATATATTTTGTTGGCTGCATGAATAATAACTGAAGCAAACTTGGGAATATTTAACTGAATATTTATTGCTATTTACAATGAGCAACATTAATAATTGTTGACTGGGAGAGAGAAAAACTTCTCTGAAGTTACAGAACTTTATCTGTAGGACAACATGCAGCTGGTCCAAAAATATACAAAGCCATGGCACAAAGTTCATTGGCTCTCTGCACACTAAGTTATGTGCCAAACAGTTTTTATTGGGAACAAGAGGTTTTATTCTAGAACAATCAAGGAAACTATATCACACCACAACCTCCTGCTGAGTGGTCAACTTATAAATTTGAGACTATGATGGTGTCTGATCAAATATCTAGAAGTTAGGCTTCAAATCACTGCTACCTTACATAGTCATGAATGTAGATTTCATAGTCATAAATAAAGAATATGGAGGATATATAAAATCTGAAGAGAAATGAGGAGAATATGACTTGTTGGATGAATATAATTTGCTGAATGTATAATCTGTGCAGAGATTGCAGAGGTTTCAGGGGTTCCTGAGATGACTGAATTCTCAACCTCAGGTTAAAAAGAATCATTTGTTTATAATGAATGCAGAATTCTCTACCTCTCACTACACGAATATATAGATAACCAATTCTTAACCAAAACACAGCATACATACATGACTCCCTACTGGTAAACAGTGTTCAATCTCCAGCAAGCAACTTTTATAATCAATGTAATTTTCATGTATAAACAAATGGTGTCATAAGAAATCTAAAATGGACTTGGTTTTAAATGGGGGGAAAACACACAGCTTAAATCAGCCTAACCAAATAACAAAAATATCTAAGACTCGTTTAATTAAGTCACAAACTATTCTTAGTTTATAACACAGGCCAACAAAAAATGTTTCCTGTTTTCAAAAAAATTTGGACCTGGACGAGGGGTTTTTTGACACAGAATCTGAAAAGTACATCCATTTATTACCATCATGTCAAGATTTTAAGATGCTAGATCCCTAGAATTTCAGTCTTTTCAATAAAATAGTTCATGAAGAACAAGACATAACATACAGACATAAACAGAAATTGGTTTTTCTTCAAAACCAGAATATTTTCTTAAATTTTTCCTGAAAAATTAGTAAAAATCTTGAAATTTCTACAGACAAATCATATCACTGTTTATACCTAATTCCCCATGAATTTGCATTTGGATGATTTTCTTGAGTGATAAACCTCAGAAAGATCAAAGGCCAAGTTCTAGCAATAATCTGCCATCATATGCAAGTTCCCATCTGCCTTGATACTTTTGTTCCATTGATTTTATGTCCTGATGGAAATGTTCTCCCTGCTCATCATTTGTGCCACCAAGATTTTTGGGGAATTTATCAAGGTGATTGTGAAGATAGTGCAGCTTTATGCTCATATTTGCTCCCAACTTTTGAAAGTTGTCCAGCTGTTTTCTTGTTGCCTAAATGAATTCCATGTTGCGGCTTCAATGCAGTTCATTGAATTTCCCATCAAATACTCCAGCTTCTATCTTTTTACTGCTCAGATTGAGAAATGTGCTGCAGATATAGTGAAAGCATGGTCCATTTTCATCCAGAACTTTAACAAACTGCTTCATAATGCCAAGTTTGGTATGCAGTGGAGGTAAGATGATTTTTCACAGTTGAACTAATTGCTCTTCAACCACATTACAAGATCCTGGAACTAATGTTTGCTGCAGCCATTCTTTGATAACCCAATGTTTTTTCTTCTGTTCCACATACCTAAAAAGCAAGGTTATTTGGTGTATCCACTTTGTAGCCCCCAAGAGAAAACTGACCATCTTAAAGTTCACATATATCACCCACTGATGTTTGTGAGGTTGGTGTATCTTGAAATCTAGGCATGTCAGTAAAAAATGGATTCCATTTTTGGATTCAGCATATCAAAAAACCTTCAGATCAGGTAAAAACATCCTGACTATAAAATATCTGTTGGCTTGTGTAATTTAAAACATACTTGAGGCATGTTTTGAAAAGATGATGTCAAAGTGGAAATTCAACTGAATATTTTTTGATTCACATATGACATTGTAATTTTAAGAAATTTTGGAATGAAAGCAAAACAAGAAAAATGTATAAAATGCATAAAATCTGGTTAAAAGTTCTTAAATCATTCTCATTACAATCACAAGTTTGTGTATCTTTTATATAAGACAGACATATTTGTATCTTGGTTGAATTTATAAATCACACTGAAGCTTTAAGTTGTGTGTCACAACTAGTTCAACCCATTTTGTTACAGATGTTAATCAATATTTTCTTATTCAACTTGCCAGAATGCAAAA
This sequence comes from Octopus bimaculoides, assembly GCF_046866305.1. Classification (NCBI taxonomy): domain Eukaryota; kingdom Metazoa; phylum Mollusca; class Cephalopoda; order Octopoda; family Octopodidae; genus Octopus; species Octopus bimaculoides. The sequence continues at coordinate 163,604,319 of NC_142929.1, read as the reverse complement.
ATTTTTAAAGTACCTCATAGCTTGTCAATTATTCAGTGAAAGCCTTGAGGAAGCTGATAGTGATTTCAATTCAATGAAAAAAAATGAAAAATTTAAGATGTTAGTTATGGTTGCTGTTGGTAGAAGGAAAATAAGGATTAGCTCAAAATATTTTTATATTTCAATGGCAGCTAGGGTAAGAAGGAGAAAAGGAAAGGAGAAAAAAATTAGGGAGCTGCTACCTCAGTTGGTAACAAAGACACTCCTCAACTCTCAGTTGCTTTCTGTAAAAGACACACTGTACGATAGGGAGACTGTGGATACTACATTATACTGTGATATGAGTATTGAATGTAGAAGATCAACAGAGGCTGGTGAAAAAGAGAGAAGGAAGGAGGGACCCATTATGTATAATGTTAACCTAGAACATCTCCTTTACAGATATTGGGTAAAATGCAAAATATTTTAAAATAACAATCATGAGATTAAAAGTTAAGATATTAATTGTTGTAGTGCACCTGAGCACTGTATACAATAATTTCCTTATTATTAATAAGAAAGCATCACTGCTTTGTGTAGAACTGTATAAAATCCTACTGAACTGAAGTTAAATTGTGAGTATTTCTTTCTTTTAGAATAGATGGAAATTATAAGAGTATATGAATTTAAACTAAAGTAAGCATTTTTTTTATTAGTATATACATGTGACCACTGACTCAATAAAATTATTCTAATATATAAATTAAAATACTGGCCACACACTCAATGTATGTGCTTTGTTTGTTTGCCACTTTGCTGTAGTATAGTGCTTGGGGGATGACTTCTTCATAACACTGGGTGATAAACACCTGAAAGTTGTAGACTGGAGAGACAACTTGCCTCTGATCAAATTCAGGAGTGATAGATATTGATATTTCACCATTTTTGTGGCTTATCAGTATCATGTACCTGAACCAAACCAGGGTTGGATTAAATCACTAGTCTATCTCTATATATAAATAGTGGAAAAATTATTTGCTGGTTTACCATGGTGATGTATACATAAGATTGGATTCAATAGCAAATTAAAAGCAGCATTAGTGTTGTAAACATTATCGACTGCACATACTCAATGTATATGTTTTGTTTGATCGCTGGTTCGCTGTGGTACAGCACTTGGGGGATGACACCCTCATAGCACTGGGTGTTAGAACACCTAAAAGTCATAGACAGTTGAAACAAGTTGCCTTTGATCAAATATAGGAGTGATGGATACCGCTGTTTCACCATTTTTGTGGCTTATCAACATCATGTGCTGGAATCAAATCACTAGTCTATGACTATATAAATAGTGATAAAACTATTTGCTGGTATACCACAATGATGCACACATAAGATTAAATCTAATAACAAATTAAAAGCAGCAATTAGTGTTGCAAACATTATCAACCGCACATAATCAATGTACGTTTTGTTTGTTCACTGGTTTGTTGTGATATAGCAATTGGGAGGTGAATCCTTCATAACACTAAAATCAAATTCTTCTGCCAGGCAAGATTCTTCCTTTTGAACTCAAAAGTCCTCATAGGTCAATGAGAGAAGGGCTTCCTAGTTGAAACACTACTGCAAAAGTAGCAGTCAAGTGAGTTGAAAGAGTCACAGGACATTAAATGCATCTGTCAAAATACAGAGAAATAATTTACTTCTAGCTGCAGTACAGGACCAAGGAGGGGACAGTCAAGTACCACACTTCTAACTACAATGAGGAGACTATGAAATATAGTTATAACAAACCACATGTATATTAACCTGTAAGGTTCCCAAGTCAAATATATTGATATATGACCTCATCAAGTCATATAACTTTATCTATGAGATTCCCAATCCATACACATTAACCTGTAGCTCCAGTACAGATGTTTATCCCTAAGAATATTTAATGTTTTGTATCATTTCAGTAGAAGTTTATCATCATAAATCCTTTAGACTATCATTAAAAATCTCCAATATTTGTTACTGGACTCCCAATATGCCATAACATACCAGTTATAAATTTATCCATTCAACCACCCAGAACTCATAGAAAATATTGTTTATTAAATAAGTAATTAAGAACTATTCAAACTTATTCATACAAGAGGCCATTAAATTGTCCAAACAGTAGATGGGAAATGATATCCATTGATCACCACAATAGATAGAGAACACACCATTTCTAGAGATAAAGTTAATAGAATGAAAAAAAAACCATTAACATTTACAAAGACTAGTAAACTTTAGGTGTTTACAAATATTAACAATTTATATAAGGCTGTCTATAACCAAAGATCATTAAAAACATATTTAGTAATAAGATCAGATATAATTTCTCCCCTGTTGGTTTATAATCAGGATTCTTGATACTGAGCCTATAAAGCCAAAAACATGAATATTGGTTCCTGATTATGTTTATTTTTCTATGAAGATTCCAAATCACATGAGTAGTTTTAATTTAATATATGACTCTAAATTATTTCTACACTTAGATACCAGACTAATAATTATTTCTTATTGATCATTGGGGAATTTCTCAAATATTATGACTAAAACAAGCTGTGATGACTGCCTAAACTAGAAAAAGATTGTTTTTCTTTTTGTAAAATGAGAAAATAAATATTTTGTTTTGTAAAGGCTTTTCAATGTTAAAAAAATGAAGTTTTGGATGTGTTTTTAGCAGACAAAAGTCTAAATACTATTTCAAGATATGTATAATATACTCATGTTTATCCATACAGGCAATGTTTCCTTCTGATTATTATATACAACAGGGCATACAGATAATCTGCTATACAAGGTAACTGAACAGAAAATGCGAATGTACAAGGGGGTGCTGAAAAGTTCCTAGCTTTGGGTAAAAGAAAATACAGGAAGATCAGTTAATTATTAAACGATGATGATGATGATGATGATATATATATATATATATATATTTATATATACACACACATGCCTATTTGTGTGTCTTTGTGTCTGTGTTTGTTCCCCATCACCACTTGACAACTAGTGCTGGTGTGTTTACATTTCCATAACTTAGCAGTTTGGCAAAAGAGACCGATAGAATAAGTACTAGGCTTAAAAAATAAGTCATGAGATCAATTTGTTTGACTAAAAGCTTTCAAGGTGGTGCTCCAGCATGGCCACAGTCAAATGACTGAAACAAGTAAAAGAATAAAAGAAAGAACACAAACACAGAGAACATATATAGTTAGCTAAAGAAAGCTCTTGTATTCTACCTATAGTTACCTATTTGTACCTAATATCATTGATGCACTGATCACAATAGATTTACATAAATCTAGAAATGTTTGAGTTTTCCAATAATGAACAAAGCAAACTGAATCCTATCAACTTATAACACAGAGAAGATTCGTAAGACATTTCAAATATTCTCCATTTAAGACACCACCATCACTATCATCATCAAGATTATCATCATCAAGATCATCATCATCATCATCATCATCAGCAGCAGCAGCAGCAGCATTATTTAATGTCTGATTTCCATGATGGTATTGGGTTGGATGGTTCAACAGGAGCTGGTGATCTAGAGGACTATGTAAAAGCTCTAAAGTCTGCTTTGGCATGGTTTCTATGGCAGGATGGCCTTCCAAATGCCAACCACTTTACAGAATGTGCTGGGTACTTTTTACTCAGTACCAATACCAGTAAGGTCACCAAGTAACTGAGAGTGGGGTGTAGTATTAAAGAAGGTACTTTATGCTACCTCTTCCTCATCAATACTACCTACTATGCAATTTTTATGCATACACATGAATAAAAATAATCACACACACTCATATACTAAAGAGGCTTGTACACCCATTACATGAATGCAGGCATATCTGCACATGGAGATTATAGTTACCATAGTAATATCTTTCATAATCCCAGTACTTCATAAGAAGTTTAGTAATCCCTCCTACTCCACATTCTTGCTATCTCTACATTATCATATCATAATACTGTGTGAAAATATCCTCATTTATGTGAGGATGTCCTTGCTTATGTCATTGGTTATTCAGTATCTCTGTCTGTATATCCATTCATTGGCTTACGTTTCCTCTCTATTAGTTTCAACTATGAGTATTCAGTAGTCAGTGGAGGCGCAATAGCCCAGTAGTTAGGACAATGGACTCACGGTCATAGGATCGCGGTTTCGATTACCAGACTGGGCGTTGTGAGTGTTTATTGAGCGAAAACACATAAAGCTCCACGAGACTCCAGCAGGGGATGGTGGCGAACCCTGCTGTACTCTTTCACCACAACTTTCTCTCACTCTTACTTCCTGTTTCTGTTGTGCCTGTAATTCAAAGGGTCGGCCTTGTCACACTGTGTCACGCTGAATATCCCCGAGAACTACGTTAAGGGTATACCTGTCTGTGGAGTGCTCAGCCACTTGCATGTTAATTTCACGAGCAGGCTGTTCCGTTGATCGGATCAACTGGAACCCTCGACGTCATAAGCGACGAAGTGCCAACAACAACAACAACAAATTCAGTAGTCAACTAAAATTACCTGCTCATTAGATTAACTGGTACATGACTGATCATTAAACAAATGCATGTACCCCTCCTGTGATTCTCAGGTAGAATTAGCAAGACACTGTGTGACATGGCTGTACTTTTGAATTTCCGATGGCAGTGCCATGTAAAAGTGGCCATGTAGCAACACGTAACTGTGCCCATGTGGTGACATGTAAAAGCGCTCATGTAGCAATGCATAAATATGCTTGTACAGCATGTGCAGCATCATGTAAAAGCACTTGTGCAGCATCACATAAAAGTGTCCATGTGGTGCCACATAAAATCATCCACCACACTATGTAAAGTGGTTGGCATTAGGAAGGACATTCAGCCGTAGAAACCAAACCAAATCAGACTGGAGTCTGGTGCATCCCACCGTCTTGCCAGCTCTGGTCACACCATCGAACCCATGCCAGTATGGACAACAGATGTTAAATGATGATGATGATGATGATGATGATGATGATGATGATGTTGATGATGATGATGATGATGATGATGATGATGATGATGATGACGATGATGAATCCATCTAACAGGCTTGTATACAGTTTCCATTGACCCAAATTCCTTTACAAGGTATGCGTTGAAATGCAGATGGATGAGGACAATTGCATAAAGAAGTGCCAATCACTTAAAGTGACGAGAAGTCGTGAAAGAAGGAAGCCCAGGAATACTTTGGATGAAATATTGAAGACTGATCTAAAAAAACTGAGCATTACAAAGGAGATGTGGCACACTACTGTACTCAAGAAAACCTGCCCACCACAACAGAATCGAGATCCTAAAACCAACGTTCCACATAAAAATCATTGGTGTGGGTGCTGGTTCCATGTAAAAACCACTGGTGCTGGTGTCATGTAAAAAGCACTCAGTACATTCTGTAAAGTAGTTGGCATTAGGAAGGATATCCAGCCATACAAACCAAACCAAAAACAGACTATGGAACCTGGTGTGGCCCCTGGCCTAGCCAGTTCCTGAAAAGCTATCCAACCCATACCAGCATGGAAAATGGACATTAAATGATGATGACAATGATGACAATGATGATGATGAGATTATAGAAAATGACATTTACCCAAGATACCACACACTAGGATTGAAACCATGACCTCTTGGTTTCAAAGCAAACTTCTTAACCATCTGGTTATATTCACATATACATGTACATATACACACACATTAACTCTCATTCATATATTTACAAATCCCTGGCACAGTCTTGACCCAAATAAAGAAAACTTGTCACTTTATTAATGCATATACTGTAGAGCTTCACATACATAATATAAGGAATTGAAAAGCTTTGATTTATCCAGATTATGCTTGTAATTAGAAGACAAAAAATTCCAACAAACAAGAGGATTAATTCCAATAACATAGGCAATTCAAATTTTTGGATTAGTTGATATTTAAAGATAAGATTCACTCCTAAACGTGTTGTCTTTATTTTGGCAAAAATTAGGATTAGCTGATACTATTGGATTTTTTTTTTTTTTTTTTGCTTATTCTTTTAAGATTTGAAATACCTCTAAAGGGAGTTTTTGACTTTTAATTACAAGAATAATCTTAGATGCTCAAAGCTTTTTGTCACAATGTATTACATGTGTGTGACTTTACCATATGTGTATTTTGCATGCTGAATATACCCCTGAGGTATTTCACCCATTTCATGATGATGATGGTGATGGTGATGGAGGAGGAGGAGGAGGACATTGATGATAATGATAATGAAAAGAAACTTAAGGCAATGGATGGAGATACAGACAGAGATACTGAATAACCAATGACATAAGCAAGGACATCCTCACATAAATGAGGATATTTTCACACAGTATTATGATATGGTAATGTAGAGATAGCAAGAATGTGGAGTAGGAGGGATTACTAAACTTTTTATGAAGTACTGGTATTGTGAAAGATATTGCTATAGTAACTATAATTGTATGAGAAACTGGGAGTATGGAAGTATATGAACAAAAACGAAACACCTCCTTAATATCTCATGTGTCATACTAACCAAGGAATCAGTGATATTGATCAGTGGGATATTTGAGATATGTAGATGTATCAGTAATACTAGTCTGTATGATATCTGAGACATTAAGATGTAACAGTGACAGTGGTCCGTATAATATCTGATAATTGGAAAATCTTCACCTGTGAAGAAATAAATTTACTTTTGCTTATTAGTTTCCTGTACTTTTCAAAACTTGATATATTTTATCATTTACAATTATATTTAATATTTATTAAAGATTTTGTTTCCACTTATCCTTTAATTCCCTTTTTAATTCTATATAAATTCATTAATCTAAATTACAGCTAAAGTACAGGAATCTGAAGTCAGTTCCCTCATGCAGCTTTACACAAGCAGAAGCTGTTATCTTTTACTGACTAATCTATACCAGCATGGAAAAACAGATATAAAAATCCTGTTGCCACTGGCAGTTTTCTCCATATTTTATTCATAAGTCTTAAAACTACATTCACATGGTAAACCTTTCCTTGGTATTGATTTTTCTTTAAAAGATATTAATAGGGTTTTCACCATAGATAGAGCTGTAATATTTTACTGTCATGTCAATTTTATACCACAGTTAGCAATTCTATAATGATCTGATCAACCACTTTGATATTTAACTTTTATGTCATTTATTATCATTGTCTTAAGAAATGTCATCTTATCTACTCTTCATGTCTTATTCACATCATTCTCAATGCTTTATTGTCCCCTTTACCTTACACTGGTGATTTGTGTATTTCTTTACATGTTTCTTGTATTTCCCATACAACCATTATTGAAAGGTATCACAGAGAAATGAAGCTTTACTCAATTTTATCTTCTTCATAATTTTACATCCACTTTTCCTTACTAACATGGGTTGGACTGGGCTCATAGTGTCTTACCTCTCATCATAGCCCTTTGTCATCAGGCACATATAACAGAGTGTATGTAAAGTCTTTAGAAAGGTTCTTCTTATGTTTGAAAACCGTTTCTATCACTGGTTATACTACAGTGTGGACTGGGAGCATTTTATTGTACCACCAACACTAGAAATATTGTTTGTGGTATGACTAAAATCTTCACTAGTTTCTTTCAAATATTCATATGCAGAATTACTGTTCTCTTAGATTGGTTGTCTGTGCTAGGGCACCTGGGGTCTATATTACTTCTGTTCATTCCTTCTCTCACACAGACACAGACACACAGACACACACACCACACACAAACACACACATACACACACACACTAATAATACAATTGTTAATGACATTATAATTAATCATTGTTTGTGCTGGTTCTCATGCATGTTTTCTCATACTCAATATAAAATGCCAATAGTTTTCGTAATTTATTCTCTTGTAATGTCATTTTATTTGTTGTTCAGGTAGCAAGTAAAGAAACCATTGGGTAGTAGAATGGCAGAATTGTGGGAACATCAAACAAATGTCTTGTAATATTTGTTCTTGATTTTTAATTATGAATCTATAATGGGGCTAGAAGGCTCCTGATACCTGTGGAGTATCTCCTTCACCCATTACAATTATTTTTTTGTAGTCTTAGGATTCTGGAACTCGAAGAAGAAGAGGCTTACAAGCGAATGCAATACAATGGTTGTTTATTTGGTTCTCATTTCATGGGGCTTGCTCCCGGCGACCAATTATGTGTCAGCACGTAGTTCATTAGCTCCATTTGTGAGAGGTACATTACCTCTGGAGATAACAGGTAAAGATAGAGCAGGTTAAGAATCCGCTGTGAGCTGCAAGGTTGCAGTGTTGTTCAACGTGAGTGCCAATGCAAGAGAAGAGGACAGGTTGCTCAATACACCTCCTTAAATAGATATTGCCCACAAGAGCCTCGCTGTGGTCTTATACATGGCAAACATGGTTGTCAGCGAGATCTCGCTCTTGTCTCAGACAGTAATGGCTGCTAGCGAGATCTCGCACAAAATGGCGCTGGCTTCTTGTGTCACACTACAGGGGCTCCCCGCTGAGAATACCAGTGCAAAAATTAGAATGACTGGAGCATGCACAAGAAAGCAGAGATGGCCACCGATCACAAACAACAAGATGTGGTACAAAATATAATACAAAATGTGAAATTGAGAAAAAATAATCTTGAGCAATATAACATGAGCATGCACAAAATATTATTTTACAGAGTTCAATGACAAGGCATTAGTATTCTCAGCACATGAGAAACAATTGTCAGTCACAGGAAGAAAAAAGAAAAAAGTTAGATGTAAATAGTTCTAGTGAGTTTTTTGGGCCAATGCACAGTGCGGCCTGTCCTGGTGATATAGGGTTTGTTCATGTTAGGAAGTGGCGATGAAGGTGGAGGCATAGGTGATGGTGTGGTCAAAGGTGCATGTGCAGGTGGATGTGTAGGTGGTTGTAAAGGATCAAAGGTGGGCGTGTTTGGGGTGTCTTCAAAGGGTGTGGACTCCTCAAAATGTGCCCTCTTAAGTCTGTTGACCAACACGGTCTCTGCCCGACTATTGATGTCGAGACTAAAAGTTTTGGGTGTGCACAATAGCACACGAAATGGTCCTTTATAAGGAGAAACAAGAGGCCCCTTGACAGAATCATCCCGAACAAAAACGTGAGTCCATTTGTCAATGTCCGGTTACACGAATGCATGGGTGGAAGACTTGAGAAATACGAGCGAAGTCTGGTGACATACGACATTGGATCAGGACGCGATGAATTGTCTAGCACCAACATTGTGCCAGGGAGTGCCAGGATGGTACCGTAAAGGAGTTCAGCAGAGGAGAAACCTAAGACTGTTTTAACAGCAGTGCGACAACCAAGAAGAATGGTAGGCAGGAATTCTGTCCAAGACTGTGGATCAGGAGTGGCACGTATAGCAGCCTTCAGTTGCCTGTGAAAGTGTTCAACCATCCTGGATGGTAGCTGGTCATACGAATGTGATGGACGCCTAGGATTCGCGACAATTCACGAAATAAGGAAGCTTCAAACTGGCATCCACGATCAGTGGTTATTTATTTTAGCTGGGACACCAAAGCAAGCAATCCAGTTAGAAAAGAAAGCTTGAGCAAATGACTCAGCGGAAATGTTCACTATTGGAATGGCTTCAGGCCAACAAGAGAAACAATCAACTCATGTCAACATGTAAGAGAACCCATGACTGAAAGGCCATGGTCCAACCAGATCAATGTGGACATGGCGAAAGCAAGTCTCTGGTGGAGAAAACTGTCCAAGAGGAGCACGAATGTGCCTGTAGATTTTAGAATGCTGGCATTTCACACAAGAGCCACATTCAAAGTTTACTTTCTCTGTTAACTTTCCTGTGATTACACACCACCTCTTGTGTCTCCATAGCTTGCACTGAGTACACAACATGGAATTTTTACTTACACCTTTTATTATGAAAATAAAAAAAAGCTTGTTTAAACATGTTTTTTATCATGTTTCTTGACAAAATATACAGTATAAATTGCGAGTAAAAGATGTCAACTATCTCCACCTACTAACTATAATGTTGTAACATTAATTATAATATCAATTACAGTTGTGTTGTTTACACTATTTGAAAATTCACAATAGTGTTTGACACTTGACTGAATGACAATGAACTGGATATTTTTCAGGAACTGAACAGAGCCCAGAATAAATTAAACCATTGTAATATGAGGAAAAATCACTAAGCAATCTTGTATGATCAGATTAAGCTTTACAATTTCTTTTATGTTTCTTCAAAAATGCAAAGCATGTCTCATGGGAGGAATAAATTAGAATAAACCTAAGCATGTTTCATATTACTTTTGAAAAAACATTTCTTTTTGAGAAGAATGAAAAAGAACAAAAAGAAAGAATAGTAGAGAAATACATTTTAGAGTCATTTTATACATGTCACTACTTATTTTTTAAATATTGATCTAATCTTTCTAAGTAGAAGGCATGTTATGGCAGTGGTTTGGGAGAATACTAAGGGTCCATATCTACTAATCTACTATAATCACCTGACTTATTATATATATTTTTGTACTATTTAGGAATTTATCACTGGCTGTTACATCATTTACACAAATTATGGTAACTATATGGAAACCATGTTAGATATGTGCATTCGTACTCTACCCCCTTCAGGAAAATGGCCCTGCTCAGTATGCCTACCCTAGCTGGCTCTCTATTGCTTATGATGATGAATGTTCCAGTTGATCCAATCAACAGAACAGCCTGCTCATGAATTTAACATACAAGTGACTGAGCACTCCACTGACATGCATACCATTAATGTAGCTCTCATGGAGATTCACCATGATACAGAATGTGATAAGGCTGGCCCTTTGAATTACAGCTTTTGCCATTTGAGTGGACTGGAGCAACATGAAATAAAGTGCCTTGCCAAAGGAGACAACAAGCTGTCAGGTGTCAAACTCACAACCATATGATCATGAACTGAATACCCTAACCACTAACCATGTGCCAAGCTGCTTGGTATGTACAAAAGGTGAAAGTAGAAATACCATATGGTGTACTCAGTGCAAGCTATGGACACACAAGACCTGCAATAGAATTATAGGAAGGTTAACAGAGAAAGTTGACTTTGTGTGTAGTAGATGCATAGGAGAAATAAACTTAAAGAACACACAAGAAATAAATTTTCATGAACGGCCATGCGATTCCCTACAGGTAGTAGATAGTTTCTGTTACCTAAGCAACCAAATTAGCAATGGGAGAGAATGCTCTAAATGTAAAGTTGCTAGACAGAATGGAGAAATTTCAGAGAGCTCTTACTTCTGTTGATAAGAAAAGGTCTTTCTCTCAGCATGAAAGGCAGATTGTAGGATGCTCGCATACGAATAGCAATGCTACATAGTAGTGAGACATGTGTCCTGAATGTAGAGGATATGTGAAGACTAGAAAGGAATGAAACTAGTTGGATATGCAGTGTCAATATACGACAACAGGCAAATGTGCTGAGAGAAAGATTGAGCATAAGAGGAATCAAGTGTAGCATGCTGGTATGATCGTGTGATGTGTATGAATGCGAACAGCTATATAAAGAAGTACTGATCATTAAATAAGGTTAGATTTTGTGGAAGAAGGAGACCCAGGAAGACA